>NW_019267915.1:92014-128127 GCF_002742605.1 Olea europaea var. sylvestris
TGAATTTGCATGTAATATTATTTTATTGAAAAATGTGCGGTTAAAATGATATCAAAATACTGTTTAAGAAATGCATTTTTTTTCCAAAAAATGAGGCTCAAACAAGGGCTTATATTGTGCATCGTTAACTAACTGTTATCCTACAGTTTATCTTCCTATTAGTTTAACTTAATGGTCAAACAATTTTATCACGATAAATAAAAAACTCAATGAAATTCCATCATCAGGTGCATGCAAGTGTATACAATGGTAGATTTGCCCGTACCATAGACATCCCTACTGCGATGATGGATAAGTGTTCATGTGGAAAACATATAGTCAGGGACGGATCCAAGATCGGACTAATACAAGAAAAAAAATTTCCACACAAAAAACTGTTTTTAAAAAAAGAAAAATGCATTAAAAAAAATAAATTTCTTGGGCCTTGGGGGGGGGGGGCGTAGCTCAGCCCAGTCCCTCTATATCCTTCTCTGCATTTAGCTCAGCCCAGTCCCTCTATATCCTTCTCTGCATTTTGCCGTGTTTCAAATAAAAAGGATAGGTTACAATAGAATGGATTTGATTGCTTGGCTTGAACCTAAGGGCCAAGCTGAGCTTGATTTTTAGCTTGACGAGCATAATTGACCCAAGGTCTTAGTCTTTGTCCGGCCCTAAGGGTGGTCTTAAATTAAATTAAATTTTTTTATATGTGTTTTTTTTTTCCTTATATATATAAAAATGAAATTCCATGGGTGGACTCAACTTGAGACTACAAGATTATGGCCCATTGATGAAGCAAGGCCTGGCTTGGCCTCTTAGTCAACGAGCCAACCTGGGGTCAGCTCATTAACCAATAGGTTGAGCTCGGCTTATAGAACGAGCTGAATCGAGGATATGCCACCCCTAAGGAAAGGGTCCCACTCTTGTGATTTTTCTTTAAGAAATTTTTAAATTTTGATTTTTATCAATTATAACATAAATATAGTGAAATGAAATGGTAACATTTCACACTCTACAGAGAATGAAGAGAGACAATACCCGTGTGTATTTCACTATAATGATGAAATGTGGATCCTTCGTAATGATGAATTCAATTTTCAATTCTCGTGAAGATGATGACGATCGGAAATTATTGCTTTTGCATGATCTTATCGGGATCTTTATTTTCTTCTTTTATTTTTGCTCCCAAACATTTTGAGATATGATAAACTTTAGCTTCAAGAATCCATGATGGGTAATTTTTGCCTAATATGTCGAGTGCAATAAAATCAACTTTCGTGTATGCACAATGAAACAAAAGGAAATACAATCAACTTTTGAAAATATTAATAAACACTATATAATCATAAAAGAATTTATTTAGGAGTCAGTGCATCGATGTTTCTAAAGGCAAATTCATGATCACTAAATTATTTTTTTTATTTTTTATTTTTAAATCAGGCTAATAGGTACAAAAAAATAAAAAAATAAAAAAATCCACAATCTTTTACACAAGACAATTTTACACCTCAAAAATAGAAGTGGTCTGGGACTTGCATGGACGCCCGCGATAGAGCTTGTTTGGTAGAGATTTTGATAATTGATTTTTTGATCGTTAGAGGTAAAGTGTGTCCTATCTGTGAGAGAAAAATTCAAAAATAACGACTAGAATAGTGAAATAACGATCAAAAAATTGATTTTAATTGACTTTTAATCGATATCAAACAAGCACATAACAATGCCAACAGGACATAAGAATTGTGTGTAGATCACATCTAATCAAGATCATTTAGATTATATAATATTTTTCGAGACATGCGCTACATCAAGAACACAGTTCAAAATGCTCTCCGTGAGCAAGTAATTTTATTTTATGCTAGAATATTAATTAATATTATGCTTGTTCGGAAGCAACAACAAATTATTATTTTAAAATATTAAATTATTTAAAGATTTGCTCTTTATGAGCAATAGTATATTAGATCTTTAAAAAAAAAAAAAAGGCTCGTGGGAGCGTATAATATTTTACTAGAATATTAATTTATTTTTAGAATTATATTTCTTCCAAATTGAAAACAAATTAATTATTAATTGCTAAGTAGCCCACTTATATTGAACATATTTTTTGCAAAAATAATAAGAAAAAAAAGCACAAGATACGTAGTCATAATAATGAATAATTGCAATCACATAACAATTGTATAACATCTAAATTATTGTGTTATCACGTGTTTTAGGTTCAATCCGTGGTTAACGAGGAAAGAAGAGCAAAAATCAAGAGCTACAAAAAGAAATTATAAAATCGCTCAGAGAGCCCGTTGGGTGGCTACTCAAGGAGGCCCAATGAAGGGAATTAAGCTACTTGTATGTTCTATTTTTACATCAAGATTGACATTTCGCGATGTGTAAAAATTGAGGTCATTGATTGTTGCTACTAGTGTTGCTCAAATCAGTGACAAAATCATGTGCCACATCGTGAAATGTCAATCAAGATATAAGTGTAGCAAAACTGGAATGAAGGTTGTGGGTTTTGTTCCAAGTTGGGTAGCTTAGCCTCCAACTAAACAGGACGTGACTAGAGTTTCAGATTTCAATATATATTTTGAAATTTTTTGTGGCTTGATTCTCTTGGCACTTAGAAACCTATATATAGGATTAACTCTCACATTATTAGGATTAGCAAAATACGTATATTAAGAGCAAAGGGCAGGGAAAATTCTAGGGTTTTAGAAGATTACAAAGGGGTAGAAGAATTCAAAATTGGTGCAAGTTTTTGTTCTAAGAACCTGGTGATGTATTCATATTCTTCTGTGTTTTCATACAATGATTATGTGCTAATTTCATACTTGGGAAACTATGTAGCCTTAGTCCAAATCCTTAATTTTGATTATTAAAGACTTGATTTCTATTGATTTTGTGTATCGTTTTAATTATTGTGATTTGTACAATTATTTTTCGACCAATTATTAATTGATTTGTGAATGGTAAAAATCGAGAGGTTGAGTTATTTTTTTATATCAAATATTAAAAACCAGTAATTAAGCTAGAATATAGAGAGATAATTTCAAGGTTATTGCGATTGTTTGATGAAATTCTTGGTGGATTGATGCATTTAATTAGATTAAAATTCATATTGAGATATATCAAGTTTACTTAATTAGGTAGGATTGGATTTTCTCGAGTTGCATCAAATAAAAATCCATCATATGTATACCACGTAAAGAGATTATCGATAATCTCTACTGTGAATAGCATTATTTTTTATCTAGAGACTTTTTCAATTGATTGAGAGGAGTATGATAGGGTAAGCATGTTAATAATTTTAATGAAATTATATATAAATCAAGGGAAAAAAATCTAAGGTGAAATCGTGAATTCTAACATTTTGACTCATTGTTTAATCTAAAAAATCATTGTAAGCAACGCGAAGTTTATTCCTAGATTATAATTTTATAATAGAACAAATTCCGTGTTAAATTTTGCATTGGTTCAAATAAAATAGTAGGATTAGTTTTAGTTAAAAAAATTGGTACTACAAACATTGTGGAAATAATAATTCTGACTCTTTATATCCACTTTATTATTAATTTGACAATATTATGCGCTCTTGATTTTCACCGAGTACTACTCTACTATGCAACAATTTAGAGAAATCCTTACAAGTCTCTCCAGCTATGTTCGTAACATGTGCACTTCGACGAAATCTGCAAACCTTGTCCTGCAGACTCTAATACTTTAGGCGCAGCTTTCATGTCCATTTTATTACTAGTATGAAAATATTGAGCATTTTCGATTCTCACTTAACGTTATTCTACTACGCAACCATGTATAAAACATTTTACAAGTCTCTCTAGCGACATCCATCATAGTACCGTTCGACCACAATTGCACTCGCATATCTTGCAGGCTCTGATACTAGATGCCCAATTTCCATCACTACACATATAATGCACGTGTAATATTTAATGTTAATCATTCTAAGTCCTTATTAGACATTCACTAAAAAGAGTTTTTTTTCGAGAAAAATGAGTTTTGGAATAGTGATTTTTTGAAAAATATGTAGTTAATAATTAGTAAAAAGTTTTTTATTTAAATATAAAATATTTTATTACGTGACTGTTTAGTTGAAAATAAATTTGAAAAAGAAAAAAAGAAGGAAAAAAATTAGAGTTTTAATTTCATGAATATCAAATGGGGACTAATTAAGTCACTCATCACTCACGAAAAGCCTTCTTGCGCTCCCAGCAATTATTATTATTTTCCAAATTCCAAATTGTTGTGCTTCGATGTGTTTGACCTAGAAGTTTTCAAATTCACCTTATAACTCGAGTTGATTAAGCCTAAAGATGGGTCCGGTCGGTGCTTTGCCCAAATGACCAACCGTGTTGGCTTTGGTCGTCTCCTCTATTTTGTCTATTACTAGACCAATAGCCCCCCATGTGCCCTCATTTAACATAATACTATATTAATCACAATTGTCCTTATTTAAAATGCGCATTAATCCTAATTTAAAAGTTGAATTATTATACAATAAGGAAATTAGAAATCAACCCCTTCTTCTACGTCCGATTATAGGGATGGTAACACACGATGGAGCGGGGAAGGGAGTGACAACCTCCTTCCCATTTATAGTTTTCGTATTAATTTTTTTCTTTAGCCCTTGTTTGAACTTCATTTTGGAAGAAAAAATGAATTTTTGAATGATGTATTGATGAGAAATAATAGTAGTTAAAAAATAAGGAAAATTTTTGAATTTATTTGTAATATTATTTTATTGAAAAATATGTAATTGAAATCCTGTAAAAAATGCATTTTTTTTAAAAATAATGGGGCTCAAACAAGCTGTTAATTTTAATTTTTCATTTTTTTCAACTTTTGATGATCTTACTGTAAAAAAAGTTAAAAAAATAATTGCTGCATCCAACAAATGTTGATGTGCTTAACTATAATTAAAATGTGATGTAAAAAATAAAAATTACGATGACAATATATATATCCATATAAAATTATCAGTTAGAAGGGCATGAAAAGACAACATTGCCCTTGAATTAATAAACAAGAATAAGACAAAATGCACTTTTAGGCCCCGTTTGATTGCACGAAATTTTCCATGGAACTTGGAATTCGAATTCCAACTTCCACTTTTGGCCTGTTTGATTGACAAAATTTTCCAGGGAATTGATTTTCCATGAATTTCTAGGTACAACACCTTAAAGCGTGATTTTCCACCTTTTTTTTTCCTAGGGGATAGGTGGTTTTTGGTTTTCCACCTTTTTTTTTTATTTTTTTTGGTTTTTTTATTTTTTTTTTTAATTGTTGGCAATGGGAACAAATTTTAGGAATAATTGTAAAAGAGAATATCCCTGAAATTGACAATTTCCACGTAAAACAAAGTCAAACGAACATCAAAAAATACTTTTACTTCAACATTTTCCACGTGAAAAATTTATACAATCAAACACAATAATTTACAATTTCCATGAAAACAATTTCTAGGTAATTCAATTCCTTGGAATTCATTTTCTTTCCATGTAATTTTCCTACTTGTAATCAAACGCACCCTTAATGTATGAAAATTACATTTAAGGTCAATATAATCTTTACGCGTCTTTCTTAGATTTTGAATGTCAGGGCTTTGTATTTTGAGTAATGTTACGATGGAGAACGTGTGGCAAAAAAATAAAGAAAAATTTTGAACTTGTATATAGTATTATTTTATTTAAGAATGTATGGTTGAAATGATGTCAAATCATTTTTAAAGAATATATCTTGAAGGAAAAATGGGGCTCAAACAAGGGCGAAATTGTGGTATTAATAAAAAGTTAAGAAAATCAAATATGGTACTGAAATCAAGGGTCTGTTTGGGGGAGATTTTTTTACCAAAAAAATTGATTTTTTGACCATTATTTCACTATTTCAGCCGTCATATTTGACTTCTTCTCTCATAGATGGACCCTACTTTTTTCCTAACGGTCAAAAAATCAAATCTCAAAATTACTCCCCAACAAGCTTCAAACGTTGGGACAAACATATAAGGAATGTGAATATAAGGGTCCATTTGATTGTGAAAATGAAATTTGGATGGAAAGAAAACGAATTCCAAGGAACTGAATTGTTTAGAAATTGTTTTGCTGATAATTGTAAATTATTGTGTTTGATTGGTATAATTTTTCATGTGAAATTCGTTGAAATAAAAGTTTTTTTTGTGTTCGTTTGATTTCGTGTGGGATCCATAACGACTATATATATATATTTTTTCGTGTTAAATTAATACGACTATATTTTTCATTCTTATTTTTACATTAATGTATAGCAAACGCGACCTAAATGCTTATTCGTCTTTCTACATGCGTTTCGAAAAAAATCATATATTTAGCGATGACAGTAAAGCGAAAACAGTTGTTTGTATCTGTTTAAAGAGTAAACAAAGAACTCTCTCTCTCATTTTCCTTTCTTTAATCCTCTTTCCAGTTATAATGGATTTCTAATACGAAGCTTTACTGGTGGGGTTGTGGGGTACCATTCTTTGTATTAGCAAATAAGTTCTTTTCTTTGATTCTGTCACTTTACAGTTTCTCATTTCTCAACCCATGTCTTTTCTCAGATTCCGATTTTTTTATTAAAACTCTGGTTCTTTTGCACCACTCCACATGTATTTTCTTTCATTTGTCTGATTTGGATTGGATCACGAGGATCTATATTTTTTTTAGAAGTTTTTCTCGTCCCTTTTTGTTTGATATACAGAGAGAGAAATAAGGAGGCGAAACTGGTGGGTTAAGTAGCCGAGGGGCTCAAGGGCACCAATCATTGGCTGCAGAAGACCTAGGTGGGATTTCTTTTTGTAGTTTTTGTTGCTCTTTTGGTGTAAAAGAACTGGGTTTAATTCAGTTTTCAAGTATCTTATTGTGGAATTTGTGACTGAATGTCGATTGGTTTGTTTTCATTTTTTGACTCAGTGATTTGAAGAGTTGATTTGGTTACAGTCAGGCAGTTTCATTCATCTTACGGTTCGGTTGATTTAGAAGCATGAATCTTGATTTGGTTTTTATTGATTAGTTTAACTTGGATGATTGAATTGGATATTGGTACTGGAATAATATAGTTGTGGGTTTGCTTTGAAATACTCCTGAGACATGGCTGGTGTTGATGTTTCTAAGTACGGACATAGCCCTGTCCATAAAGCCATAATTTTGAAAGATTATGCGGCTCTCAGAAGGATAATTGCAAGCCTCCCACGGCTTTGTGACCCGGCTGAGATTCACTCTGAATCAGTTTCGCTTGCTGAGGAAGCTAAGGCTGATGCGATTTCTGCTGTCATTGATCGAAGAGATGTTCCTAATCGGGACACCCCTCTTCACTTGGCTGTCAAATTTGGTGATGACAGTGCTACCGAGATGCTTATGCTTGCAGGGGTAGATTGGAGCTTGCAGAATGAACAGGGGTGGAGCGCACTCCAGGAGGCAATTTGCAATAGGGAAGAAAGGATTGCAAAGATTATAGTTCGGCATTACCAACCATTGGCTTGGGCAAAATGGTGCAGAAGGTTGCCTCGGTTAATTGGGACGATGAGAAGGATGAGGAATTTTTACATGGAGATCAGTTTTCATTTTGAGAGCTCAGTCATCCCTTTCATTTCGAGAATTGCTCCTTCTGACACGTACAGAATATGGAAGAGGGATGCAAATTTGAGGGCAGATATGACTTTGGCTGGTTTTGATGGTTTCAAAATTCAACGTTCGGATCAGAGTATTCTTTTCCTTGGTGATGGTTCTGAGGATGGAAAAGTTCCTCCAGGGTCACTTTGCATGGTGTCACACAAAGATAAGGAGGTCATGAATGCTTTGGATGGTGCTGGAGCTCCAGCAACTGAGGCAGAAGTGCAGCAGGAAGTGACTGCCATGTCACAAACCAATATATTCAGGCCTGGGATTGATGTAACTCAAGCCGTTCTTTTGTCTCAAACGACATGGCGACGACAAGAGAAGACAGAAATGGTGGGTCATTGGAAAGCTAAAGTATATGATATGCATAATGTGGTTGCAAGTATTAAGTCCAGGAGGGTCCCTGGAGCCATGACGGATGATGAACTCTTTAACTCTTCCAAGGAAAATGAAGCAGAAAGCGAGGAACTTGATGATGTATTGACAGAGGAAGAGAAACGGCAGCTTGAGATTGCACTAAAGTTAGACTCATCAGATTTAAGCAATGAAAACGGAAACGGAATTATTCCACACCGCCATAGTTGTTATGAGCAAAGGGATGTTCCCATTGAAAATATAAATGGTAGTAGAAATGGAGAATATAGGCAGGAAAAAAAGGGATGGTTCAACAACTGGAGAAAACGGGAAATTAAACAAGAAGCGGATATGGAGATTGTTCCACCAAGGAGTTCTCTGTACTCTGAAAAGAATGTTAGTGATTTCCTAGAGGATTCTCCTTCTAGAAGTCAAAATAAACCTGGAAGGCACTCTGTGGAGGTTGTTGTGAAGCGGGATGAGCATTGGAAAGTAAAGGACTCCAAAGCTTCTTCATCAACAAACTCTGACAGTGGAAATCGCCGTAAGGATGGAAGCCGTGAGAATGAGTACAAGAAAGGATTGAGGCCTGTTCTATGGCTTTCTCCAGAATTCCCACTACAAACTGAAGAGCTTCTACCATTGCTCGACATTTTGGCAAACAAAGTTAAAGCTGTACGACGATTAAGGGAATTACTCACTTCAAAACTTCCAAAGGGGACCTTCCCTGTCAAGGTACCCTCCTTATATCTAGATTAGCTCTTTACGTTCTGCATATGCTTATAATCTTTTTGGTTTAATTGGTCAATGCTCTTTGTAAGTGAGCTTCAATTTCAGATCTCTCTTTTGGCTGATTTCATATATATATAATAGACATAACAACGTTATAAAGTGCCCATTGGTTATAAGCAACATGTGGTGATTGTATTTCCTTCATCTACAGTGCTGGTACTTCTCTTTCCCTCATTTGGTGGATTTTGACTATTTTATTAACGTGAAGTGTTGATGATCATTGTTTTTGTGAATTGTGACTATTACAAGTAATTATAGGTAGCGAAATTTGATGGATGGCCGTATGTTGATGTAATTGTAACCAGTAGGATGGGAGGTTGTTGGAGTCTATCATATTTTGATGTATTAGTGTTATTTTTGGGTGGGTTGGAAGGGTCATTGGAAAGTGAAAGTGCTTAATTTTGATTGTATAAGTTCAAAATTTGTTTCATTGTGAGTAGCCCCTACTTGAAGCAATACCATGTCAGATTTTTTAATTTGGTGGGCTACAAATTTCCATCGACAATTATTGGCTTACTGTCTTTAATTATAAATCCTTGAGTTAATAATATTATTTGCTTTGAGGATGACCATAGTTCCACAACGTCTATGACATAATATCTTTAGTAATTCATGAAGGTTATTCGGAGTATGGGTTTTATTTGTTCGGTGGATGACCATATTTCCGTCAACATGGGACATGAAGATTAACTATACTTGATTGATAACGTAATAAATTTTGAGTGGGCAATTGTGGAGTAAGCCATGATAAGGTGGAAGTATTTAAAAGCAATTCTCCTGCACAAAACATGTCCACTATCAGATAAATGCTACTAACTGAGAAGTTAGCATGAAATATGATCTTGATGTTGTATGACCAGTTATTTATGTGAAAGGTGAATTTTAAAGCAACTAATGGCGTTCGCATCCAATTATGCAACCTATGCAATTTGGTTTTATTCATTTTCTCTTGCTATGTTCTCAGATTAATTATGCACAGTAGATTTTTAATTTCTATCCTAAGAGTTAGGATGCTAATGCATTTTATGATCAGATATGCTTTACCCTTCAACAAAATACAGATATGAAAATTATGATACATAATTCAGTTTTTCTATATAACATAATATGAATGCTTCTGCATATATTATATGCACTGAACTAAGTCTTCAAATGTTTCCAGCTGCTGTTTTGAGAGACTTTCTATTGCAATATCTGATAATTTGCTTTTACCTTTCGAGTTCTGCCTCACACGAGGCTTTCATAAATCACCTTAACTGCCATTTGTGAGGCTTATACCTTGATTTTCTGGGACTTTCGCCTCAAGGCGAATTTGCCTGTTTTGTCTCACCTTTTCTGGAGAGATTATTACTGGACATAACTTTCTGGGCTATATTTTATGACCTTTTTTTTCCCCCTTTAAAGAGGAGAGAGGGGGAAAGAAGAAAATGTTAGAAGCCGAGGATGTTAGGGAATCAACTATGTTGATAATTCCTCTCTGAGGTTCGATTAGTAGTGATTATATAAGAGATCATTAGGTTGTTTCTACTTCTAGTAGTTGATCATAATTTTGTTATGCGATTTGCTAATTTGAGAACGTATTATTTGCTTCTCCATTAATCTATTTTATGTTCTTTTGAAGTTACACTTTTTAGATGGATATTTATTGTGGATTATGATTTATTAAGTGCATATTTTGTATTTTTAAAATTTTTCTGAAATAATTTATTGGTTGTCTTGAGGCTCGATACCCAATTGAGCCTTTATAAACTTCGGTAAATACCTTGGTACCCAGTTGAGCCTTTATAGACATTACGAGTCTATTGTTTGTGTCAACTAGGAGCATCCCATCGGTCCTAATGCAATTCATATGTAGGGACTCGACTTTCGAAGTAGCCATGCTACACATGGCTTCCTCAAATCTGTTGCTCCTGGTCTAGCTTAGGCAGTCCAAGTGATAGAATCTTGGTTGGCAGTGTAGAATGCTCAATACTTGGCACAAGCGAAGTGTTAGCTTGGGAGTCCCAACCATTTCTGATTTTCCAACCAAACTTTCATATCACTTGCGCTGACTTAGGCAGATCATGAGGCCAGTTTTGTAGGAGCTAAGCGTCACATGGTTACTTTACAAGGGTTAAGGTTGTGACTATCTGTCTTAAAATCGCTCTTTATCTTCTTACGTGTAATTGAGGCACCTTTTCTTGTTTCAGGTCGCTATTCCAGTGATCCCTACAATCAAAGTGTTGGTTACGTTTACAAAGTTTGAAGAATTACAGCCATTGGATGAGTTCTCTACTCCCCCTTCAAGTCCCGCTGCTGTAGGCAGAGAGAGCCCATCAGTGATGAATCCCTCCAGCTCGTCTTGGTTCCGATGGATAAAGTCTCCTCACCCGAGTTTTCATACAGGTGGTTCGACCAGTAGGATTGAAACTGTTCAAGATCCATTTGCAATTCCGTCTGACTATACATGGATTACAGCTGAAGCAAAGAAAAAGAAAATGCAGGAAAAAAGCAAACTTAAGAGAGGAAAGAGTCAGAAGAAGTGATCAGAATCTCACTTGGGTGAAGAAAAAGAAATTTAGCACGTTGTGTCGGGGTTAAAATAGTCGAAGAACTGATTCTTGCATATACTTGTAAGGACCATGTACTATTGTTTCATTTTGGGTGGACAGAATTTGTCATTGTTTGATCTGAAGTTTTATAAATTTTCTGACAGATTGAGAAGTTTGGTAAGATCCACGAGATCCTACATAATCACTTATTCTTACGATGTCAGTGTAACGACCTAGCCTTTATTCCCATGCCATTAATTTATATACTGTTCGTTGTCTAGTTGGTATCAGGGTTCATCTAAAGTTTTTCATTAGGTAGATGTTTTGGGTTCGAATCACATGGACGCGATAAAAATCCGTGTACAGTAAGATGGGCTCAGACTTTTTTATAGCGGTCAGTACGTAAGTTAATTATTTATGCATAGAGATTGAATTGTTACAGTTAGTTTATACTGGTCCGTAGATAATCGAACTCTTAATTGTGAAGAAAAATGACGATTGTAATATTAAATTTGCTTGTTCCCTGTACAAAGACAATCATTCATTTTCCTTGTGTAAAGCCAATATGCAGAATAAAATCTTGACGTTAATATTGGCAAAGTCATGAAATAAACTCTGAAGATGTTTCCTTCATTTTCCTGATGACAGTAAAATCATCAGATGGACATTTACTACTATTAGAAATGGACACGCAAGTTTATCCCTCTAGGTTATCCGTACATAAGGTTAGAATTATATGTTCGTCATTGAATTATACACGTACAAGAATTGCGCACTCCTCGTAGTTCCTCTTCTTCTGAAAAACTGTTAAAAAAATAAGAAAACATTATCAGAAAAAACCATGCAAGAATTCTTTTTATAAGTTGTTCGACGTTATCAACAAATTATTCAAAATGGCATATAGAAGAAACAAGTAACTTCTTTTACAAACAAAATGACATATTTTACCTTATATTTTTACAAATACTTCACAAAATACAGTTTAACACTGAACCCATCTCCTAGAGGCGTCAAATGGTTCGATCCGGCCCGGCATTGCAGAGAACGGGAAGGACCAACATTTTTAACTATATATGAGATAATAATTAGTGGATTCCGTGCTTAATTAACGTGTTAATGAGTTGGTAAATCATATAGAATAAGAGATGACTAATGTTATACCGTTTAATGGGTTAAAACTCTCACTTTTTATATGCAAATGCAATCTTGTGGAACACCCTATGCCAGCCAAAATTGTGGTGCAAATCAGCATTTGAACGTGCACATCGCATCAGCCCAAGCACGTCGTAAAAAGGCGAATTGGGCTCTCTAGAGATGCACTTTGCATAATTACGATTTGAAATGTTTATTTTCAGTCAGTAATCAAAAATAGAAGAGAAATAAATGTATTCCATGATTAAGTATATATCAATTATTAAAAAGAAAAGAACCCCAGCAGCTGAGGCCTGTAATAACATACCTCGACTCAAATTCTTGAACATCAGCAATATCTTTGCCATGTGCATCAGACCAACTAACTTTTCTTGTTACTGTTGTTGCAACCTTCTTAATATTACTCTTTAGAGGAAAAGGTGATTCAATTTGACGAATCCCATTTGATGCAATGCTTCTGTTCCTTCTGTTAACCATTGCACTATTAGATGATCTTTCATTGACCCTATTTTTCTTGTCTGCGGAGGATTGCTGTCTACTAAAGTTATTGGTTCTACTCGTGTTATTTTCATTCTCTTTGCTGTCCGAATTCCTTGCTGCTACATAGCATGAGCATACTAGAGTGGTGCACCGTTTATGCGCTGATGCCGCCAGGGTACAGAATCAAGACTTGCCACCCGTTTAATATTTTAGAAGAAATTGGAAAATGAAGCTTTCCAGGAGACTGATAGAAGACTATATTAACCGGTTTTGATAGGCTGGAAAAGACGATAATAGATATGATTATCTGTGCTGTTCTGTTTAGGAATGCGAATCGAACATGTTTTGCAAGTTTGAGTCCTTATAACAGTGTTGCTTCACATTTAAGATAGTGGGTTGGGATCTTTAGTTTGTAGAGTGGAAACTAAAGAAGGATGTGTTGAGATTCAGTTACAATCATATACTCATGCACCTACTCCACTAAAGGTTGTTTTCTTTTCCTTAGGCCTTTGCACTCATTAGCTTGGATTAAATAGGTACAGCAAACAAAAAGGGAAATGAAAAAAACTGTTGCGTTCCACTCGAAACATCTATAATCGATTAATTTCAAGTTCGTTGTTAATCAAATTAGTAGGCTCAATGCCAAACCCTAACGAATAAGTGGCTTAAGAAAAGATGCAATTTACCTCTCCAAAGGCCTTGTCTACTAAAACCCTACGATGGTCATTGCTTTCACATTAACGGTCATGTGTATTTCCCTAGCCGATCATCAAATCCCGACAATTTTCTATATCTAATGAGACTCTACTATGTACTATTATCGTTTTGATTTTTACCATTTGCAACAAGACAAGAAGCGTTGTTTTTCTTTAAATATATATCTACTAATTTATCCATGTATTTTTGTGAGAGAGGGAAGGGAGAATTGTTTTTAAAATTGTTGTTCTTTTTCTTTTACATTGCTTTGTTGTTAAAGTGAAGGGGGAAAGTACAAGGCGTGTGTGCTTTTAATCTAAAGCACTATTTTCCCTCATAATTGGTCACATAATTATGTTGTCCCTAAAATCTTTAGGGTTCTTAGGAATAATGACATCATAAGCAAGATCAGATTTGCTAGCAGGTGTTAATATTTATAAAAGGGTAATTAGTACAAAATGTCCTTATCTTTCAATATTATTGTGCAAAACATCCATACATTTCATTTTTTGACACTTTTACTTTTACTTTCACGTTTTATTGTGAAAATCATCATTTTCATCAAATTTCCCGTGTAAAATGATAAAGCAGAAAAGGAAAGTTAAAGAATAAATTGTAATCATACTCCCAAACTTTAAAAAAAAAAGTGCAAATCAGTCAAAATAAATTATTAAAAAGGCAATTAGCACAAAAGTCCCTACTTTTTATTATTATTGTGCAAAACGTTCATGCTTTTCCTTTTTTTTCCCCTTACATTTTCACCATATTTTTATATTTCATTGCAAAAATCATTATTTTCATTCACTTTCTCAATTAAAAACTGTAAAATGACAAATATACCCTCATCTTTAAATAAATAAAAATAAAGAAAAGAAAAATAACGAACAAATTGTAACTATACTCCTAAATTTTTCAAAAAAAGTACAAATTTTGGTAATATAGTTGCAATTTATTCTTTATTTTTCTTTTTTCTTATTTAAAGAGGAGTGTATACTTGTCATTTTACAGTTTTTAAACAATGCCTTAAGCTCGTTGCTTAGCCATTCAAATTCTTCCTTTGATGTAGATTTGATATCCAATATGGATGTTGTTGTATGATAACAATAAGTGTATGTGATTAATGCATTACTCATGTACTAGGCAAAAGGCGGCAAGTATCCTATCCTTCAATAAACCACTTGGCCTCGACATAGTAGCCCCCAACAAGTTCTTTCAACTACATAAAGATCATGTTTATAAATTCAATTATTAGCATAACATCGGCAAAACGTAAACCAAAAGATAAGAAGCTTAGACACAAGCTCCAACTCTTTCCGCAGCTCTTGTTTATGCAATATTTGCAATAAATTATAGTTTAATTTTGCAAACCTCAGATGTAATTCATTCTTTGATTCATCTTCTTGATAGATGAAAATAAAGTCACGTGCCCCAATTCTTGGGTTCCCAAAATTGAACGCTTTCTTGAGGGTTTGTGCTACTTGTTTCCCAAGGGTTGAGCTTAGATGTGATTCCATGTTGCCTAAATGTACGAAAGAAATAGCATATAAGTCATAGGCTTCATTCGTGTAATTTGTGTTGAGATTTAAAGAAACTTTCTAGTTGTTCTTCAATATCTATTTCAAAGTATTGTGAGAGGCCCAAACGCTCAAGCATGTCTGATGTATGTATTTTACTCGTATTTTAAGTACCATTTAAACTTGATATTTAGCTAATTCCTATGAGTTTTAGAGCGTTTTAATGTATGTTTTGGTGTTGTGGTCTAGGTTGATGAGAATGAATGAAATAAGTAAAAGTTTGCAAAATTGGAGAAAATGGCTAAATTGTAAGAGATTCAAAGTTCGAGGACTAAAGTATAATAGTCAAAAGTTGTGTCGAACCTCATGATCAAGATTCGAGAATGCTATGTGTTAATTGGATGCAATTAGAAGTCAAAAGTAATTAAATATGATCAAGATATGGACATGGTGTTAAATTTCAACTGCTTAAGTACGTTTCGGATTTTCAGCTCAAGATTGAAACTCATTTTTGACCTAGTAAACATTCGAATTGGAAAAAAGGCTATTTGAAAAAAAGTTGTAGCCATTGGAGTTAGCTTTACAACCCAACTTGAATCACCTCAATCGGATATCGAGAGAAAAAGTTATGTTAAAAATACTAAAGGAAGCGTAGTGCTGATTTTCTACTTGAGAGGTGGCATCGAGCGCCGAGACGCCACCAAAACAAAGATATGGCGACACTATATGGCGTCGAGGTGCCGCCTGGGCATGTCTAGGGCACGATTTTTGCTTATTTTGAATCCATGAAAATCCTACTTTCTACACCCGGAGAAGCACTTATAAATACAAATTTCTCACACCATTGATGGGGATATCCACGCATTAAGAGACAAGAACACAAATTGAGAGTTAAAGGGCAAATTCAAGAGGAGAAAAAAGATAATTCAAGGGTTGAAAATCAAGATTTGGAATGAGAAGAAGAACTTAGTGCAAGATTCATCAATTTCTCCACATCTAAATTCAAAACCAGGTGATGGATTCCACTATTGTTTTTTGTTTTTCTTCCTCTGTTATGAATAGCTAAATTTATTATTAGGGTGAATAATGTAAACTTTGAGACACTTTATTTCTTTTATTCAAGATTCAAGTTCCTTATGCAAATGTGTCGATTTAATTATGTTCTCAATGCTTTGAATTCTCTGGCCAATTATTCAATGATTTCGTGAACAATAATTACGTAGAGATACAGATTTTTTGTTTAGACCACATATTAAAATCAGGTAAATTAATATAACGTGTAGAGATACTTATATTAATTACTGCGATCATATATGAATTCATAGAACCAATCTTTCGTTTAACTAAGTTTGATTTGCATAGAGATATTGAATTGAAATAGTTAAATAGGTTCAATGAGAACTCGTGGGAGATAAATTGAATACAATAGAGGAATTCGACCAAACACTACCTTAAATTTTATGAATCTTGATTTAAGACTTAAAGGTGATCGATATGTGAAATTGTTCTGCCATAATATTTGTTTATTATTTAAATTATCAATCAATCTTTGTGTGCATCTACGTATTGCTAAGTAGTTAGATTAAAAATCAAATCATAAAAATCTTTATTTGCTTTGTCGAATAATAGTTAGAAAGAAATTAAATTAAGTGCTAAAGTATAATCCTCGCGGGAACGATAATCCGGACTCATAGGTCCACTTACTACTTATTACGATCCGCACATTTGTGAAAATAAAATTGACAACAATGTCAATCTAATTCAAACTCTCCACAAGATTTCTTACCGGACTTGTAAGCATGCTTATTAGCCTCATTCTTCAACATTCGAATCTCCTTGGCATGTTTTCTCACCAACCAAAATATAAGCCTCCGTTTAGTTTGGCTAAAAATTAGATTTTTTAATAGATTTTGATTAAAGTTGAAGAAAAGTATCTTTAAAAAAATTGATAAAAGTTACAAGTACTAAAAAATATATAGTTAAAATTAATCACAGCTTTTCACTTAGATTTTTATCAACTTTGAACAATAATAAAATTACTCAACACTACAGGATACTGAATAATGACCTCTTTAGATCAATATCGCGTTTTTCTTTCGTCAATGAAGTGGAAGAGTTACAAGAAACTCATTGACAGCCTCTTCTTTGTTCGTTCAATTTTCCTTCATATAGCTTTCATGAGAAGTACCATTTTGACCCCCTTTCGTCCTCAACTTTCAATGCCAATATATAATGAGACAAAATTTAGAGAATGCAATGAGGTGATCAAGACACGTGAGACTGCGTATTTTTCAGAATGTGTCAATGTTTCTTAATTTAATTGATTGGAACTTTTAGTGCACGAGTAAAGCCAAAGTAAACGTCCAGGGGTTGTCACCCAAGAATCCTCCTTAGTGCATTTCATACCCAGTGGGTAGCTATCTGAAATGTAAGATAACTCCATATGGTGAATGAGGAGCTTTATACATTCCCTTTGATTAAGAAGCCTATATACGAATAAACCCATAATAATCTTCAACAAAAATTACAGCATTTTATTCAAAGCCAAACCATGCAAGTGACAAAAGATGTAGAAGTTCCTTTTCGAGGTACTAATCACTTGTTCCTCTAAGCTTCGATAAGATGTGAATTGACTCGAAACATCAAAGAAATAAATCACAACCATAAATCAAGTTTTGATCACCGTTCTTTATCGTTGTATTTCTTCCTAGTCCGAAATGGGGAAAAAAACAATTTTTTAACTTAGTTTTCGATTTCCTACTTCTCCACGATATGTGTCGACACACGTGTGATTACTACCTTATCTTGTCAAATCTTAACTTCTTACCTAAACGTAGCTTATAAATAAGCTATTCAAATAGTGTTCGAGATGAAAAATTAAGAGCCTCTTTGTTCCCATTATTGGAGAAAATAAAGATTTTTGAATAGTATTTTTTGAAAAATGTGTGATTAAAATTTAAAGAAACTTTATTGATTTTTGTGTAGAATATTTTATTGTGTTAATGTGTGGTGGAGAATGTTACTGCATTAAATAATTTAATTTGTTAAAGGATGACAAACTGAAGCTACAAAAAAGTAAATTTTACCTATTTTAAACACAGCCAAAAACAATTTAGGAGGCTTGGGCGAAAAATAGAAAAATCGACGAAACCAATCAAATCAAATGGACTCGGGGTCGATTCGAGTTAGTTCAACACAGGTAATTGGGTTGGTTTGGTTTATTTTAAACAAAATCATAGTGAGTCTGTTCAATCATGATTTGAAGTCTCAAATAGTTGGTCAATTCCCTCCAATCTATGATGATGTCGATAAGTAATAACACTTTTCTTTCACAAGAATATTATGTTATAATTAGTATTTTTTCCATAGTCAATTAGTCAGACTACTTAATACATAAAAAAGTAATAAAATTTTTAAATTTTATTTTGATCCGTCTTTATTAACATTGTTTTATTTGTTAGCCCATGTTTGATATTGATTTAAATTAGACTTTGATCTAAGTCTAAGTCAAATAATTCGTTTAACCCATATTTCATGGGTTCCACAAATTTTTAACCACACTTTTCAAAAAATTCTATTAGAATTTAATTTTAGTTAGCACCAAACAGGAGCTTAGTCAATAGTTCTTATAATATAAAATTATTTAATTATTTTTGTTCTTGTAATTTAAGTGCGTCCAAAACTTAGACAATTTCTTTTAAAAAAATTTAATTTGGACTAAATATTCAATTTAAGAGCTTTAGTGAGTTGATTTGAGTTGAAATTTGTTCAAATCGATTAATTTGATTTTGGTTTTGAAATCGATCCAAATCAAACTATGCTGAAGCCTACAATTTAGCACTCCTCCCTCTTCCCCCGTCTTCTCTATCAACATTCATATTCTCCCAAACCAATAAGCTCCTGTTTGGCCCCTATTTTTTAGAAATGAAAATGGGTGGAATAATATTTTTTTGAAAAATGAGTGGTTGAAAAAGACGAAATTTTTTTCGATTTATGTGTTATATTATTTTATTAAAAATTGTGTGATTAAAAATAGAAGAGAGATAAATGAAATATAATATAATGAAATTTAACGGGGTCAAAAGGGACTAAAGAGAGGGCCCTTTATCACGAGGATAAGCGCCTCGGCATTGGACGGGCCGTACCAAAGTATTTCTCCGGTGTCACCAGGGCCGAGCTTTCTCATAAATATAATAACACAAAATATATATACACACATATAGACAATGGTTGCTTGCCTTCTATGCAGTGCCCCTGATGTTTTATCAAGAAGAAAATTTTCATCGGGTTTTAGAGCTCAGGATGCCGTCGTGTTACTCCAAAATTGCTCTAATTTTAAGCAAATGAAGCAAATCCATGCGAAAATCATTCGAAATGGTCTCGATAACGACCAGGTAATCGTCACAAAGCTGCTTCGTCTTTGCTCCGAATACAGGAAAATCGATTATGCAGCGTTATTGCTCCATCAAACCCAAAATCCAGAGACTTTCACCTGGAATTTACTCATTAGAGCATACACTTCGAATGGCTGTTCGTACAGGGCTATTCATCTCTACAATCTCATGATATGCCGTGGCGTGGCCCCCGATAAGTTTACTTTCCCTTTTGTAACTAAGGCGTGTTTAGCTTGTTCTTTCGTTGGTAAAGCGAAAGAGGTGCAGGGATTTGCTATAAAATCTGGGTTTTTTGGAGATGTGTATTTGGAGAACGTGTTGATGGATTTGTATTTCAAGAACCAGTTTCCAGATGATGGCCTTAAGGTGTTTGATAAAATGCGAGGGAGGAATGTCGTCTCGTGGACTACTGTAATTGCTGGGCTTATATCTTGCGGGAGAATGGATGTTGCACAGAAGCTGTTCGATAAAATGCCCGTGAGAAACGTCGTTTCATGGACAGCAATGATCAATGGCTATGCTAGAAGCGAAAAACCGGAGAAGGCTTTTGAATTGTTTGCCAAGATGCAGCTTGAGAATGTACGGCCGAATGAATATACGCTGGTTAGTCTATTGATTGCTTGCGCCGAACTGGGAAGCCTCAAATTGGGGCAATGGATACACGACTTTGCAATTAAGAACGGGTTTGAAATTGGTGTTTTCCTCGGGACCGCTCTCATTGACATGTATAGCAAATGTGGTAGCCTGGACAATGCAAAACGAGTGTTTGATGAAATGGAAACTAAGAGTTTAGCAACTTGGAACTCCATGATCACTAGTCTTGGAGTTCACGGGTGTGGTGAAGAAGCACTAGCTCTATTCGCGAAGATGCAGATGGATAACATTCAGCCGGATGCAATCACGTTGGTAGGTGTTTTATGTGCTTGCCTACAAACAACTAACCCCGAATCAGCCCTTGCGTACTTCAATTACATGACTGAACTTTACAGCATCATGCCGAGCTCGGATCAGTATACTTCAATAGTTGAAATATATTGCCGCTCAAACAAGGTTGTGGGTTCCTAGTCAATTTGGTGTTTTCTATACGATACTGAGTACAAAATTCTTGGCCATAATGCGAGCGTCCTGTGCATTTAAAATGAGTATACATGGATATGATCGAATATGATGCATTTGGATTATGGAAGATGTAGGGCATGTTCTATGAAATTGTGTTCAATGCAAGGGCTAGCATTCATGATGACAGCAGCATTGACTGGAAAAATAGAGCCTTGATGGAATGCATGGATTTTTCTTCTGTTGTTCTTGAAAAATTATAATAGAGGGGTAAGGTCGACTCATATCGAAGGCAACGAAGTCAAAATCTTGTATATCATCTAGTTCATTACTATGTATCAAATATGTCCTTGTAGATCGTTCAAATACTTTATGGGAAATAGTCTGTCTTGTGTATATAACAGATGCACAGTTCATTTTCATAGATTTCGAGTTCCTCAATAAAATGTTAGTTTTCGACAAGGAAATCCATCTTGTTTTGACGTATTATAGTCAATATATAATGTGATTTTCAAGTATAATGTACATTCATGTTTCTCAGTGCTACTTTGGTGTCTCCTACATTTCCACCACTGAACAACTAAATAATGCTCTTATAAAGCAAGCAGCTGTCCTCTCCATTTTTTCGCAGTTTAAAAACCAAAATCGATGTCTCCATAGATGGAAAATCATTACAAAGGGAATGTCGATATGTAATGTGATTTTCTAGTATAATGTATATATTGTCTTGCATTTTCCTTCTACCTTTCGTAGTTTTGATTTTGGACTTAAAAGTAAGAAAAACAATAATTTATTTAAATGCTTTAAGTTGATTCTAGCTCACCTATAGATGTTGTTTACATGTTTTTGCCCCCGACTCTTTTTTTTTTAATTAAAAATAAAAATTACATTAATTAGGTGTTTGGTAGGCATTTTTATGTAAAAATGTATTTTAGAATAGTAAATTGATGTGAAATGTGTGGTTGAGAAATAAGGAAAAGTTTTTTATTTACGTGTAATATTATTTTAATAAAGAATGTGTGGTTGAAAAGAAGAAAGAGAAAATTGTAATTTAAAAAAAATAGCTACCAAATGGGCCTAAGAAAATAAGTAAATGGGGGAACATCACTAGAAATGGGATATTTAATCCCCACAGTTGTCATCCCTATTCACTCACTCATAAACGTTGATCATAGAAATAGTGAGCTTATTTAAAAAGTTGGTCGACCACTATCCTTAATGACACAAAGTACAAACAAATCCTATTTACTCATTCGTATCTTAGGATAAAACGGTAATGTTTAATATTGACTACCCTATAACAGTCCATAATATCATTCATTTATTTCTTCTAAATCTTCTCTATCGTATTAGAGAACCGCAATTTGACATAGCTCTTCTCAACCTACCACAAAACTCTTTGTGGCCCACATGATCAATAAATTTAGGATGTGTTTGATTACATTTATTTCCGATGGAAAATATCAGTTTTCCATCCAAATTCTTATTTGGAGTGTTTGATTGCTATTTTTTTTCCATGGAAAACATTTTTCAACTTTTGAAAATATGCATAATTTTCCTTGTTTTTAAGAAAAATATTTTCCTTGAGTGGAGGTGGTTTTTATTTTCCACAAAAGATGGAAAATATTTTCTTTTCTAGGTGATATTTTCCATGTCAATCAAACACACTCTTAAAGTTTAATAGTGGGTTAATTAACTGTATAGATAATTTTCCATTTGGTTATTGATCTGAAGTTATTGCAAGAAAAACTACCCACTTTCATGATGGATTGAAGTTGTTGGGTGACTGTCTATATATATGCCAAAGGGTTTCAAGCCAAACTCATACAAAATCATTGCAGAATTTTCTCTCTTTAAAATTGAAAGTCCTGTGTTCATTTCCATCAATTTAAAAGCTTAGACCCCATTTGGTAGCCATTTTTTTTCAAAATGCATTTTCCCCCTCTTCTTTTCAACCACACATTCTTTATGTAAATAATATTACACGTAAATAAAAAACTTTTCCTTATTTCTCAACCACACATTTCACATCAATTTACCATTCTAAAATGTATTTTTTACATAAAAATGCTTATCAAACACCCCCTTATAAAGTGGGTATTGACTGGAAGTTCTTTGGTGCTTTAAAGACTCATTTATACCATAGATTTCCAATTAAATTTTGAATAACATGGCCAGAGGTACACATTTTAATTTTTTTACATGTGGTATTAGAACCATCCTCTATACTTGTTATTTAGATTTTTTTGTTCGAATAAGTATTAAATCTGTAGCATATTATAATATATATGCTATTGCTACGTATATATGTTGTGACTATAATTAATTTCTACTTTCCAAGACAAAGCCATCACTGGATGATGGTGGCGGTCTCTTCTACTTGAAGGAGAATGCCATAACACGTTTAAATTCATAATTAAATAGTTGCAGACTTTTGATCCATTGTGTACAAACGGTAGCAATGACTGCTTCTATTAAAATGTGTGCAAAAGGCACTCTAGAATTTTTGTGTATATATTTTCGGTGACATGCATAAAGCATCTATTGATATAAATGTGTAGTAAATGTACTGTTCGTATTTTTAATTAGCAATAGTCCATTTACTTGCTATAGTACAAATAATTTATGGAGGCAGATTAATATTTTACTTAGGCAGAATGTGTTTGACATATGTTATTTGAACTATTATTTGAAGATGCCTTGTTTTATAAGTAAATGACTTCTTAATTGGCAATCATGATGTTAAATGGTTAGTTTTATAATTAATTTGTAAAATTTAATGTGGACTTAAATGTATTTATGAAATTATTTGTGCACTGGAGTTAACTTGATATATTTATTTACTTATAGAAATTACATGTTTAGGATTTAAAGGATTAACTATGAAAAAATTATATGTGCAGTATTTTGAGATTCACTTATCTGTTAAAATTTTTGATTTAGAGATGTCATTTGAGATTTCAACATGTTATTATAACTTAAGATTAATCAAAGCATCTTTATTTATAATTTCATGTCGTGGAACATTAAATCGCATAAAGAATTGTTTGGTGATACATAGGACATCTCATAAAGTGCAGTTAATTAATATGATGATGATTTGTCCCCATAGTAAAATAGTTGTCTTAAGGATTTAATTGCAATAAAATAACTATTAAATATTGAAACAAGAAATTTCCTAGGTCCACAGGTATGAAAAATACTTGTATTTGATATTACTAAAGTCCTTGTTAATTCAATGTATGATAACAACCTCTACCCACGAGAATGTTTGAATTTACACAATTGAATTTAAATTGGTTAATACAATATAAAGATAGTCTTCATAAAATTAATGTATGTGTTTTATCTTATGCAGCGGTTCTTAGTTTTTTCCATTACTCTATTTGAATTCCAATTCTATGTGATTATAAACTCTCTTCACTAGAAGGAGAAAATTCTCCTTTGGGATGTATGGATCTCGACTTGGCGCTCCATGTGAATGAACCACTTATCCCTAAGGAATCAAGTACGCCAGAAGAGAGGTCACTGTATGAATCGTGGGAAAGATCCGATTACTTGAGTGTGAGTCTCATAAAGACTCATGTCAGTAAAAGTAGCAGGGATCAATCCCTCAATGTGATAAGGCTAGGGACTTCATAAAGGCTATTGAAGAACAATTTGTAAATGCTGACAAAATGTTGGCCAACACCTTAATGAAAAGGCTTTCAGGCATGAAGTTTGACAATTCTAAAGGTGTGCTTGAGCATATAATGGAAATGAGAGACATTGCTGCTCGTCTTAAATCCTTGGAGATAGAAATTTTCAAGTCATACCTTGTTTATCTTATTTTGAACTCTCTTTCTACGGAATATGGTCCATTTAAAATCTTGTATAACATATAAAGAAAAATTGACCGTGGATGAACTCCTAACAATGTGTGTTCAAGAGGAAGATAGGCTAAAACATGAAAAGTTGGAGACTGCTCATTTGACAACTCATGATAAAGGAAATGAGAACAAGGCTAAATACAGTCCTAAAATGAAGAATAAAATGCCGGTAAAACAAAAGGGCAATAAGGATGTCTGTTTCTTTTACAAGAAAAAATGGCATATGAAAAAGGGATGTTTCAACTATAATAAATAACTTCAAAATAAAGGCACTCTTATCTCTCCAGTGTGTCATGAATCCCTTTTGGTTAATGTTCCAAACAATACATGTTGGATTGATTAGGTACTACGATTCACATTGCCAATATCATGCAAGGCTTTCTGGACCTAAGGAAGCCGCAGCTAAGTGAACAGAGAGTCTATTTTGGAAACCAGTTGAGTTCAACAGTTGAAGGCGTGGAAACCTTTCGATTAGTTTTAAATTCTAGTTTTCATTTGGATCTTAAAAACACTTTTTATGTTCCAAGCTTTTCTCGTAGTTTAGTTTTTATTTCAAGATTAGCGCCTTTGAATTTCAAGTTTGTATTTGAAACACAAAAGCTTTAGCTTATTTCACTATTCAGTTATTGTTAGACATGGTGTTTTGGTTAATAATTTATATAAATTTGTTTCAGATCCCACTTATGAGTGTAACTTATCCGAATTGCATGGTGATGGTATTGGCAATAAACATTGTATTGTTAAAGTGAACTCATCTAAATTATAGCATAGGAGATTAGGACATATCTCCATAGAGAGACTTAAAAGATTAGTGAATGATAGAGTTTTACCAACTCTTGACTTTACTGATTTTGGGACTTGTGTTGACTACATAAAGGGAAAGCAGACAAACTCAACCACTAGAGATGCCAAAAGGAGTTCAGATATTCCTGAGATTATTCACACAGATATTGTGGACCTTTTCCTATTCTTTGTCTAAATGGTCAAAGATATATTATCTCATTCATAGATGACCATTTAAGATATATGTATCTTTATTTTCTCAATCATAAGGATGAGACACTAGATGCTTTCAAGATTTATAAAGCAGAAGTAGAAAAAAAAAGGAAAGAAAAATCAAAATTATAAGGCTAGACAGAGAAAGAGAATATTATGGACAGTACACAGAAAGTGGACAAATGCCAGGTTCATTTGCTAAGTTTTTAGCAAAACAAGGTATCATAGCACAATATACGATGCCAGACACACCACAATAAAACGGTGTCGCTGAAAGAAGAAACATGACCTTAATGGACATGATTAGGAGCATGATGAGCAATTCAAGCCTATCTTTGAATCTATGGAGTGAAGCCTTAAAAACTGTCATGTATATCTTAAATAGAGTTCTATCTAAGACAGTTCCTAAAACACCATTTGAAATTTGGAACGGATGAAAACTTAGTTTGAGACAAATACACATTTGGGTTTGTCTAGTTAAAGTGAGGGTTTATAATCCTCACATAAAGAAATTGGACCCGAAGACAGTTAGTGGTTTTTTCATGGGCTATCCAATGAACTCCAAGGCTATAGACTCTATTGTCTTTCGTACAATCCAAAGATTGTCGAAGCTAGAAATGCAAAATTTCTAGAGGATTATGAAGTGAGTGTGAGTGTCTTAGAAATATTGATTTTTAGAAAATAAACAAATTCGTTGAGTTAACTTCCAATTCGGGTATATTGATTTTCAGATTTTGCTAGATGTGTAGACACAAGAAAGTCTACTTCAGGATATATTTTTCTTCTAACTAGAGGAGGTATATCTTGAAGAAGCAGCAAGCAGACTATAATTGCATCGTCTACCATGGAAGCAGAATTCATTGGTTGCTATGAAGCTACAACACATGTATTATGTTTGAGAAATTTTATCAAATGATTAAGAGTTTTCGATAATATAGAGAAGCCTTTGAATATTTATTTCGACAATTCGGTTGCAATTTTCTTTTCAAGAAATAACAAAAGTGAAATTCAAAGCAAACATATTGACATAAAATATCTTGTTGTCAGATATCATATAAAGGAAAATGAAGTGGCCATTGAGCATATCAATACATATCTCGTGATAGCAAATCTCATGACTAAGGGCTTGCCGACTAAAGTTTACAAAGCTCATATTGAGACTAGAGAACTTGCATGCTCAGTATGATACTCTGATGTTTGGTTTTTATGATTTTTTTCTTTTTGGTATTTGAAACAATGTTATTAGTGCACTTAAAGCTTGTAATTTGGATATCCATTATGGTTATTAAAGTTCGGACCTTGAATGACTTATAGGAAGTTCATTTATAAAGTAAAGTACTCTATAGAGATGATAATACTTGTAATACATATAAGGAAAAGTTTGATTATTAAAATAGGGTCGCAATGATTCCAAGTATTGTGAATTTCTACTTGAGTGGATTATTAGCAATTCCAGCATATGGCTATATTAAGTACCCACTTAAAATTAACCATTGAATATGTGCACCAAGCGGGAGAATGTGAACTGTTTGTGGCCCACATGGTCAATAAATTTGAAGTTTAAATGGTGGGTTAATTAACTGTCTAGATAACTTCCCATTTGATATTGGAGGGAAGTTATTGAAGGAAAAAAACCACCCACTTCCATGATGAATGGAATTTGTTTGGTGGTTACCTATATATATGCCAAAGGGTCCCTAACCAAACCCACACAAAAATCCTTGCACAATTTTCTCTCTAAAATTGATAGTCCCGTGTTTACTTCCATCAAGTTAAAGTGGGGTATTGGCGGGAAGATCTTTGTACTTTAAAAACTCATTTCTATTACAGATTTATAAATTTTGAATAAGATGTCTGGAGGTACGCATTTTATTTTTTTATATTTCATCGTATTGCAGATTCACAAGCGGCAGCCTCTTCGTCGTGTGGTTTGAATGGGAAACTTTGAAAAGACACTCTACCTGAAAGCAATATAAACTCCAGCAGTTCAAAACATTTACAAGCACCAAACCCACAAAATAAAAAACTACTGAACCAAGAGGACATGAGAATTCATGTTCTACGAATTTGTATATGTTCATTATTATGTCAAATGAACTCAGATGCATTCAATAACTTGGAATTGGGTTCCTCCAAATGGATCAAGCAGGATGACACAACCACGTGCTAGCAAATGTAACATCCGATTACAGGTAGTCAAATTGCTATTCCCAAAGCATACGATCAATTTCGGAGGCGCGGGAACCACCGAGTCTGTCCATCGACCTTACTCAAAAGAAAGGATCTGGATATTGAGTTTGGAATTGAAGTACGCGCCGTACAATCTACATCGAAGAATCTGCACAAGCCTGTAGTTATAGCCAGCAATGAATTCTGCTTGAATTTGCCCTTGGTTGCACACATAACAAGGCTCGGGATCATATAATTCTCATATTCTTTTGTATATAATTTTTAATAAAACCCTTATTTTTTGATCTTCTTGTAAACCCTTAGAATAATTTTTTGGTTGTACAAATCGATGGAAACAATCACAATATTATGTCTTGAAAAGGACTCGAACCTTCTCACTCTTTTGCGCAAGATTTTAAGTTTCGCGTGTCTACAGACACCTTTTCACGATCAAGGCATCTTGAACGGATTAAGTGGGTCCCTTGTGGTGAGATGGATAGGAAAGGGTGAGAAACAACATCTGGATCAAGGGGAATTTGAAGGAGAGCAACCATTTGCCTATTTACCACATTACACAAATGATAAACAGTCAATTATGTCGACGGGTAGTTGTGAGAACGCAATAACAAGTCAGCAATTGAAACTCTAATGGCCCATATGACATTGGTCCTAATGGAAGAGGTTGTTGAACACAAGGGATAAATTCATATCAACAAGATTGTAGAATTTGCTTACAAACAGATTTTCAGAGATATTATGAACTAGACCATTCCTTTCCTGTCAAGGGTGAAACGGGAAAAAAGAAGCAAGCATTTCGGAACACAAGGGAGACGGGAATAACTTAAGGATGACCTAGCAAAGTGGCTTATTGAAGTAATCATGGTCGGATATTTACATCGATAAGCCAATTCGCTAGGCAGCCTAATAAGGGTTTCAACAAGATGTTCGCCCCTTAAATCGGTTAAAGTACTCCATTCTCTGCCTCTGAATCTAAAGAGAACTATAAGCCTGCATACTTGTGAATTTTTTCCACAAATGGCTTGTTTGGTAGGGAGGGTCGACAGTACTCGATACTATTGAGAAAAAAAATAAAAGTTGAAATCTTGAGTGTCAGAGAATCAACTTGAACTACCATAACATCTGAGAAGAAAGTTATAGACAAAACGACGTGAATTAATTTGTCAGCAAAAAGAAACCAACCATTCTTAAAGCACAGTACAGTATATACGTTGAACTTTCTAATTAGGAAGAAATACAAATGCATAACATGAAACCCAAACAGGAATAACAAATGTAAGAATTCAAGAAATTAATCTTAAGTGCTAGTCGGATATGCAGTAGCATATTATAATGGACAAGATTTCACTGAACCCATCCTGCCAAAGAAATCTGACTTGAAATACATATCACTAGGACGTATAGGGTGTAACACTCAAGGGACTTGACTTCATTGTCCTGTCACGCTCTACACTTTTTAAAACTTTAGTGCCAAGTAAGAAATATATAATAGGAATAGATGAATTTCAAGAAGAAATATCAAAATATAAGAATTTCTAGACAGAAATCTCCAAAACAGTCTGATGTAGAACAAAAACTACTGAATCCAGTTTCCCCTCCAACAAGTGCCTACCTTTGGTGAATCTTCAATGAAATCTTAGTCATAATGCGCACATTTACAATTTTGAATATTAGTAACTGAAGTCAAACCAGCAAACTCTGTCATTTGCCTCTCTTCCTCTTCGGCAATCCAGCACAATCGGAGCAATACCACTTTCCTTTGGGTTGTTCTTTGAGGCCAACACAAGCATAGTGGAACCACTCTATCTTGCACTGTTGCAACATCAGTTGGTCTCCGTTAGCTCAAGGCAGAGGTTGAAAGAACAAAAAAAGGATAATAAAAGTATTTTATTACATACATCGGGATTATCACATGCAACCATTTCTCCATAGCTCACTTGGTTGCAGAAACAGTATGTTGGTTCATTCGGATCAACGGGTAGATCTAACTCCATGCTGGTTGGATTTGTTGAAGCTCCTGCAGCAGCGGCTGTTACTTTTGCAAGGCGTGTCCTGCAGAAAGTGAAAAATAATTACTTTAAATTTCACTTATTTTCTACCATATAGGATCAATGACTTCCAAAACAGGGGAAGATTATTAAGAAATGCCTTTACAAACCACAGAATTTAGCTTAACCACTCATTCTCTGACCTTGCCATAAGACAAACAAGTAAATAAAAATGCCTAGGTACTTGCATATGACTATTCTTATTTAATATAACATTATATCCTTGTCAAGCAGCATACAAGTAGTAGTGACTTCTCAAATGTTCCAGTCACTTGCTCCTTATGTTATTTGACTATTACCACAGGTTCCTCAATAGCAGACATCAATAATGCTGTTTTACGCTCTATTCGCATCTCTCTCTGTGCATCTGCACTGGTTACCATAAGTACAGCCAAAGCCTAAGTACACAACGGAATAGAACCGAAAAACTTCCTCAATACAAACATAAATAAGAAAAAAGCATTAAAGAACATTCTGAAATTCACCTATGCGTAAAAGAATCATATCAATGACAACAAAAAGAAAACACCCATACACCAGATAAAGATATACACCCTCCGTCCCAATTATACTGGCTAAATTTCCATTTTCTCCTGTCCCAAATATATAGGCCTGTTTCTTAATTTAAAATATTTTGTTTTGTTCATTTACCAATATACCCTTATTCAATTCCCCCCACTTAATATGCCAACTTCTTGAAATCATCCAAATATACATATTTCCTATTTCTTGGAAACGTGGAACTCACTCTCATTTCTTCTTTTTCAAATTAAATCATTCAAATTCTTTACTAATTCTAATAATAATTTACTACTACATATCAAAAATTGAATAGGGGTAAATTAGGAAATATTTTGACAAAAATTAATTTTCCAATGACATTAAAGAAGATTTCTTAATCCGTGTGAAAAACGAAACAACCCTATATTATTGGGACGGAAGGAGTATTTAGACTCCAACTTCAGTATCATGAAGGAGTATAATTTTACGAGGTGTCCTAATTCAATTGATTTCTCAAGCAATCCTATGCCCAAAGATAACAAGGCACCAAGGTGCATATTGATCCTAAGAATGATGGGCACTGTGCTAATTCTGCCTATAACAGTTTTCTTGGTGGGCCAATGGACAAGCCAATTATAAAGATATGCAACTGACTTACACAAATATATGACCGCTTCTGGCAAGGGCTATGGACCGCCACCTATAAAATGACATCATCCACCTATGTTTTAATTTTCTACCCTTTTTGTTGGTTTCTATAAAGATGAAAAAGAAATTTATTGGATACCTTTCCAATACGCGTCGAAGGAGCATTAACAAGTTATAAAATATTAGGCCAAATATAAAAGTTACAATTTTAGGGAATATAGGCATAAATTATCTTAACTTTTCAGCGAATGCCAATTTTTTTAAAATAGAAATTAGAAGATAACTCAAAACACATATTTGAAATATTAATGGAATCACAAAGTTGCCAACACAAACAACTTCCCATTACATTCAAGTCCACTTCAAGTTAGTGTGAGACCTCATAAAACACAAACTGATTATTTGTGGAACATGAAACGTGCAATCTCATTAAAACTGATGAGAATGTAAATACCAGACATTTACTACTATGAGACCTATAGCATTTATCTCAAGTAGTCCTTTACATCTTCTCTTTTACTTTAATAGATTTGTGTAAATTACTGACACCAGCAAACAAAAATCTTAATTGAGGTCTATCTCTGCGATTTATAACTAAGCATAAATTTAATAGCTAACAAAAAATAGAAAACTATCTTAAAATTAATTTAAGCACAATTTTCTCATAGTTTTGCAAATCCTGGCACCAAACTATTAATGCAGGTGATTTTCTGTTGAACTTTTCATTTCTTGATTCATCCAAAAGTTTATCCATCAAAAATAACATTCAATATCAACTATCAATCACTCATCCTAATATCCACTTTTTATTAGAGCAATTCTACAACCACCCCCCTTGTGCTCAAACCGTTAACTTATGTATTGTCTGCTATGGGAGAGTTTAGCACATCTTACGTATTGTTCGCTCTAGGAAAGTTTAAGCACGTCTTACAAACCCACGAATTTTTGTCGCGTCCCCAATATTCAAACACATGACCTCCCCTAAAAAAAGATTTTTAAGCAGAATCCTGGTACCAAAGTCTTTCATAGGATAAAGGAGAGTTCAAATCTAAGAGGACGCGATAGAAATCCATGAGGAGCAAGAGGGGGAATTCATTTTCAAAGCGGATAGTATGTAAGAGAATGGTGGGACACGAGGCTTGAGTTGTTACAGAAAAACGCCCATTTTTTGAAACGACCTGACCTCGAATCCGTTAACTTACGTGATGTCCACTATGGAAGTGTCTAGCCCATCTTCCTCTCCCCAGAATTCGAACACATGACCCTTTCCTTAAAAGAGACTTAAATTGAATCCTGGTACCATTTGGGAAAATAGCGGACAGCACGTAAGCTAATAGTTTTGGTATAGAGGTCGTGTCGTTACAACTTCATTCAGTCAACAAATAATATGGTCTAAATGTCAAATACCATTTTATTGTGTCCTTAGGTCTCTGGTTTAAGCACAAGTTTTAATTATTTTCAGGGTTGGGCTGGTTTCTATATGAACCTCATATAAACAATGCGGAATGGAAAACAATTATTTCCTAATCTGATTTCCTATTGCTCACCTCATATTCTCCGGAGAAAAAATCATTCGTCTAAAGTGCTCCATGTCACATAAAACCTTAGCTGACTTAAGATCGAACCAAAGAGTACTGCATACTCGTTGAACAACATTTTATTCATAAGAACAGATCTAAAGTAAGTACTCTGTAGTTACTTTTTACGTCCTCTGCCACTACTGTCACCGGACCTTCCAGCTTTTGCAAGTGTTAAAACAGGAGACGTAGTTGCAGCAACATTGTCTCTTTCTGTCACATACGAAAGAAAGGTTATGCAAACCACTAGAGAAAAGGGGAAATCTGTTATACGCCCATAGAAAAAGTAATTCTCGTTAATGAAATGAAACCAAAATACAATATAAACAGAGATTAGAAGTTCAAAAGATATATCCTACGCCTGAGATCTTCATCAATTTTCTTCAAATATTGATCAAGATGCTGGATGTGAGTATCAACCTGTCATGAAAAAAGTAAAATCATTAAGAATATCAAGTAAACGTACATAAGTAAGTTTAAATTCAGCTAAAACAGGGAAGAGAGTGAAAGTTCTTAGATCCGATGCCTAACTATTTAAGTCACATGGATATACGAAAAATGGTTAGGAACCTGGCAGGGCAAGGTTAAATACACGTTCAAGCATCAAGGCGTCAAACAAATGGTCCTAAATGTCCATGTCGTCCTCTTAGAAATTTAAATTTGTAATCTACTTTACATATTATGCTGACAACAAAGACACAATGAACCCTTCTTGACAATAAATAGATTGACCAATCTCCTTGAGTTACTCATTGATGATTGATAGGCATATAGATTTTCAGTAAGATTTTATTTTTAAGATTATCAAAATATTCTAATCTGAAACATGTGTGGATCACACTACTGAGCTCTAAATCAATAGTTATAATATACTGACCCTTCTCGTAAGTCTCCATCTCATACCCATGCTAAACCAACAAGCGTGAGGCGTATGGATTCTTCAATTTATGCATAACATGGTAGTTTGTTTTCATAATATGACTCTTGAACTTGAACATGCATTGGAGTCCATGATAGAGAGGCACAGAATAACATGGAATCAAACAACTCGCTGTCACATGTAATCTATCAGAAGACAGGGGCCATGGATTTTTCTTTTGAAAAACAGTCTTCATATGAATAATGGAAAAATTCCTTGAATAAATGGGGTGAAGTAAAGATAAGAAAAAACGGAAATAACTTTCCATCTCATGTCCTGACTTAAAAAAAATATTTACATTGCAAACAGAATAAAGAAGAATTTCTGATCTTCGTACCAAATCATAAGCCTGAGCAGCCAATGCAACTTTCTCGTCTGCTATTCTGATGGCATGTTTTTGCTCCTCCAGAGCTTCATCTGAGAATTTGAGAAGTGAGGAATTCAGGGTAATGTTACCAGTCTTAATACCCCGCTTCATATCATCTATTTCCTGTTCACACCGTTGATCATTTTGACGTTGGATTTCTGTTTATATACAAGGTAAAAAAGGGCATTCTTAGATTGATACTAGAAACTAAAATGTCATGAAATAATAAGCTGATGAAAAATTTGCTTTTAAATGCAAGAATATTAGCATCAAATCAGGCAAAACGCTAACCCCTGGTGTGCACACATGTTCAGGTTTATTGGAATGAATATCCTTCATATTGATTTTATCATAAGAGGAATGAACGATATTTCAATGTAAAGCATTCTAAAGATAAGGTAAACCAAAGAAATATAAGACGAAGGGGGTAAAACATAAGGAAGAAGTAATAAGGTATTACAATTAATTAGAAAACCATAAAAACATGGCAAGACACGTTAAAAACCTTCATTGTATGAGCTGAAAACTTTTCTTCATCAGATTCAGTTAGGATCACTTCAAGAAAAGAATTTTCATTCTGCTAGTTACTGCCAAAGTAGAATTCCAGATGTCCTGTTTCATCTATGATTACCTTTTATAGCGTTCAGAACCTCTATTTCACTCAATAATGTTACATTGAATCAGTTGTCTTTTACATTGATTCCTTCTAAAATTCATTGTAAGCAGTATGCAAATGGACTCTGGTAGTTGCATCAGAAAAGCCATATGAATTATTATACAGAAAATCAACAAATTACATTTACATGCATTTGCATCTTATTGTCAGAATTTAGAAAACCGCATAACAAATAGACGCAAATTCCAGAGTACATATATATAACAAAGAAGAATAATGGAAATCATAAAATGCAAGTGAATGACATCTGTTCGCTGCTATTTACTACCTACACTGCACTTAACATCAAGGAAAGAGATTCTACAATAAACGAAAAATCATTTACATGTAAATGAATTAGTACCTTGTAGGCTTTTGTCTAAATCCCTCAATAATGAGTACTTTCTTTGCAAAATACTCGGCAATGCTTCCAAATCTACTCAAAAAATTTAGCCAACACACAATTCAGGAGCCGTGTAAAATTCATTTCATGAATTCGATTGACACAAATAATATAAAGAAACCCCAGAAGCGATAGATACAATAAAACCCCCTTATTATCAAGAATAAGTGAATAACTAAAAATGCTAATTTTACGTTCTCGATCTCCTAATTAACCAACTCAAGAAAATTATAAGCAAAAAATAAACTGAATAACTTTTTTTTAGCCAAAATTAAAAATTCACGATGTGAAATAACAAAATTTTCATTCCAATTGTAAAATTCTAAAAAAATAAAAATAAAAATTTATGGCTTAAAAAAAACGCAAATTAGTATACATTGATATATACGTAGAAGGAAGAAGGTCTTACTTGCTTGAAACTCATCAGGGAAAGACATTTTTTTTCCAAGGAAGAATGTTGGAATTTTTGTAGCTAATGGATGACTTTTGTTGAACCCTAAGGAATCTTCCCGCCACAAGCAAATAAAAATGCGGGCTGGTATGGAATTCGTTGAGAGTTAATTTATACGATAGCCACTGAAGTTTATACTTAAGTTCACTTTGAGCACTAAACATTAAATTGTTTAATAATCATCACCGTTTTTTTTAAATAGTGTTTTAGTTATGCGAATTCTTTCATCATTCGCCCAATCTACAATTTTCCTACAACTTTATCATCGCATTACATTAAGGATAATGCTATACACATACATAACTCCTTACCACCGCTAGAGATGTCAAAAGGGCTGAGCTGTTCGTCGGCTCAGCTCGTCAAAATAGAACTCGTGGGTGGCTCAGGTTCGTAAAATCACGAGCCCGAACGTTTGCCGAGCGGAACCCGTCGAGAGGCGAGCCGAGCGAAGGTGCCCATGAGCGGCTCATTTGAACGGGCTCGTGGCTCGTTATTTTTAACGAGCCAAACGAGCCATGAGCCACTCAGCTCATGGCTCGCAAAGAGAGTGACCAAAATGGTCACTAAAAAAATTTCAGTGACCAAACGGTCATTGAAATATTTATTTTATTTTATATTTTTCCTCCTTCTACTATAAATACCCCTTTGTTTTTTTTTTCCATATCAATTACTCATTCACTACTCCAACTCTCTTTTATTATATTAATTATCGAGTTTTTACTCTCTTGTGCTGCAAAATATACAATATCAATTCAATTTTTACAATTTATTAGTTACAATTTCAATTCATCCAATTCTCAATTCTCACAATCTCACTACATTTATATTTTTCTAGTTATTATATTTGGATTTCATCATAAACAATCAAACAAATGGTCCAACGCTCATTTGTTGAGAGCTTATT
>NW_019267915.1:128444-143337 GCF_002742605.1 Olea europaea var. sylvestris
TTTTTTTTTTTTTTTTTTAATAGTGTTTTAGTTATGCGAATTCTTTCATCATTCGCCCAATCTACAATTTTCCTACAACTTTATCATCGCATTACATTAAGGATAATGCTATACACATACATAACTCCTTACCACCGCTAGAGATGTCAAAAGGGCTGAGCTGTTCGTCGGCTCAGCTCGTCAAAATAGAACTCGTGGGTGGCTCAGGTTCGTAAAATCACGAGCCCGAACGTTTGCCGAGCGGAACCCGTCGAGAGGCGAGCCGAGCGAAGGTGCCCATGAGCGGCTCATTTGAACGGGCTCGTGGCTCGTTATTTTTAACGAGCCAAACGAGCCATGAGCCACTCAGCTCATGGCTCGCAAAGAGAGTGACCAAAATGGTCACTAAAAAAATTTCAGTGACCAAACGGTCATTGAAATATTTATTTTATTTTATATTTTTCCTCCTTCTACTATAAATACCCCTTTGTTTTTTTTTTCCATATCAATTACTCATTCACTACTCCAACTCTCTTTTATTATATTAATTATCGAGTTTTTACTCTCTTGTGCTGCAAAATATACAATATCAATTCAATTTTTACAATTTATTAGTTACAATTTCAATTCATCCAATTCTCAATTCTCACAATCTCACTACATTTATATTTTTCTAGTTATTATATTTGGATTTCATCATAAACAATCAAACAAATGGACCAACGCTCATTTGTTGAGAGCTTATTTGATACGGGATGTGGGCCACATCATGGCGAATCGCCTAGGATGCCGCAAAGTCAATTTCCAAATGAATTTGTCGATCTAAATGACATACCCATACCTGAAGATGTTCACATTCACGGTCAGAGAAACCACAATCCAATTGATTTGGATAATATTAACGTTCCCGAAGCGGAACATGAGAACGAAGATGCCGAATTAAACATCCCAAATGCGAGGGAAAAGTGAAAGAGCAAAAAACAAGCAAAATGTTAGGATCATTTTAAATTGATTTCAAGGGGGAAAGTCGTCGATGATCTTGTAGAATCTAAAGCAGTACGTAAATACTAATAACAAAAATTGACATGACAAAAAGGAATTGGTACCACCCATCTCAACCGCCACTACAAAGCATGTGCAACCAGACATGGACTTCTTTCAACTGGTCAAACACAATTACATTTTAACAGTCTAGGTACCGGTTCTAAGAGTTCACCCATATCCACGTGGGTGTATTCGGAGGACAATACTCGAATCGGAATGATGAAATTTGTTACCGCCACTGAGTTGCCTCTAGTTATTGCAGACAACCAACACTTCGTCTCGTTCGTGAAAGAATATCTGCAACCGAGGTACGTTGGGGTAAGTCGAAACACTTTTCGTGCCGATACAATACAATATTTCAATAATTCAAAACAACAATTAATTATAGATTTGCAACAATATGAGGGTGTTCTATCTTTAACTTCTAATATATGGGAAGGGGTTAATAAAAGAGCATATATAGCTGCAACTGCACACTATATAGACTCACGTTGGTGCATGCATAAGAAAATTATTGCTTTTAGAATTATTGAGTTTCTTCACAATGCTAATAATATATAAAATACTATTATCAGTATTTTTAGAGAATATAATTGTGAGACTAAAATTCGGTCTTTTACTTTTGATAATACCAGTGCTAATAAGATAGTCGTTGATAAATTGTGTAGGACATTTCAACCTGATTTTGGTGGGTATTTGTTTCATATTCGTTGTGTATGTCATATCTTGAATTTAATTGTACAAGATAACTTAAAACATTTAAATGATGAGCTTCAAAGGATTAGGAATGCATTAGTACATATCACGGTCTCTTCTAGTAGAAAATAAGTATTTGAAGATTTTTGTGCCGAATTAGGAGTAACGACTGCTAAAATATTTGTTAGCGACATAGACCATAGATGGAACTCTACTTATTTGCTATTAAAGTCATGTGAAGGTTTTGAAAATTTAATAACTGACTTTTATTATAATAGATATGTTAGAAGTGATGACGATGGTATGTTAAATGAATCCGATTGGATTTTAGCTTTCAAAGTTAAACTATTTTTGACATTTTTTTATGAGACTACAAAGATTTTATCCGACGTTTATTATCCCACAAGCTGTATGGTACTTGAATGCCTTTATATAATTGCAAGAACATTCCATAAATATAAAAATGATCCTGCTTTTAGTGAAATTATAATTGTTATGAAATTAAAATTTAAAAAATATTGGAAAGAATTGCCTATGTTATTTCCTTTAGCATGCGCAATGGACCCCCGATATAATATTTCGGGAACTAAATCCGTAATTGATCAAATCAATAAAACTTTAATACTTGATACACCTATCACCTATAAGAATTTAGAGCAAACATTATGTGGAATATATTATTTATATGCGGAAAGAATGAGTGTGAATGTTAGTCGGGTACCCTCTGCACCTACTTCTTTTGCTGAAATTGAAAAAGATGATGCCGAAATAATGAATTTATTTCAAAGCACTAATACATTTAGATATGATGCAATTGCAATGTGTTCATCTAGTGCCGTGTTATCTACATTTGCATCTCATCAAACATCGGTCGAAACTCAAAATACGATGCCTGCCGAATTAATTGATTACTTCAATCATAATATACAAATAGACAGAACAATTAAAGAAAGTTTAGAAGAAGTAATTGAATTCTAGCGAAAGTATGAAAGACATTGACCAATTGTTTCTGCAATTACAAAACATCTGCTAACACCTCCGATTAGTACTGTTGTTTCGGAGTTTGCTTTTAGTGCAGGTAAAAAGGTTTTGACCGATATCAGGAGCCGACTGAAAGAAGATGTTTTGAAAGCGTTAACGTGCGTGAAGGATTGGCAGGATGATCATTTTCGACTACAAGATAAATATGCTGAAATTGCATGTTGTTAGGTAAGTGATATTTGATTTAATTATATTAATCAAAATTTCTTTATTTTTTAATTGTTAAATTTAATTTTCTTTAAAAAATTGTACACGTTACAACAAGTTGTTCGTGTACAATTTTTAACTCCGCCTACTTAAAATTAATGTAGCCGGTCCCAAACCCGGATAAAGGAGGAGGGTTTACATTTTATCTACTTTAAAAAGAAATTAAAAAAATATATTTTTTCTAAATGTATTTCAAAAAATAATTCGCCTTCATTATATAAATATTTTATACTTTATAAAAAATATTACAATATGATATAAATAAAAAAAATAAAAAAGTGTCTTCATTAAATTATTTGTATTTTTTTAACACTTTTTATTTTTTTAAAGTGTTTTCATTATATTATTTCATTTATTTGTGTTTTTCCCTTTGTAAAATAAAATTAAAAAAAGGGGACGAGCCCACGAGCTCGTGGGCCGAGCTGAGCTTGCCCAAATTCCAAGTCGAGCCCAAGCTCGACTCGTTGAAAACGAGCCACGAGCTCGGCTCGCGCGACGAGCTGAGCTTGCCCAAATTCCAAGTCGAGCCCAAGCTCGACTCGTTGAAAACGAGCCACGAGCTCGGCTCGCGCGACGAGCTGCACTCGTTATGTCGGCTCGGCCCATTGCCACAACTAACCACCGCTAAGTTGGACTATTCTTTAGTCAAAATATCAAAAATCTATTTGTGTCAAAATCTCGTAAGAAATTAATTTTAAAAACAAAGACTCATACCCAAATTAAAATGAATCTCCCTTGCATAGTTCTGTCTAAAATCTGCCCGAGACCTTTTGCCTAAACCATCAATCTTTCGCCTCAGCCCAACACTTCTTGCCACCGTGAAGAACCGGAAGAAATCGAGGTTAGTATACATTGTTTAAAGATGACTTATTCATTGACACATGAACATGGACATCCGCCCAATGGCTTTTGCCTGTTCATTCTAATTGCTTATTTCTTGTAATTGTTTAGTCTATAACAGTGTTTTACTTGAATTTGATGTTTTTGCATTTTCTAGGAATATGTTCTATAAATGTAATTGTTTCGCGTGGGTTAGTCGCTAACAATTAAAAGGGATCAGACGATTGTGTAAGGGACAAATCTCTTGAGACAAAGTCCCAAAAAGGGGTGTTCTTTTATTAGCGATGACTTTACAATTGGCAATCAAAAACAAAATACCTTCAAGGGGCGCAAGCACATGAGTTACTGAAAAAAATGTTTAAGTCTAAGCTAAGAAATTTAAAATTACATGTTCTCTGTTCGAGAGTTTTTGATTCGGTTCCTTTTGCTCTATGTCTTTTCTCCCTTTTATACTCCATGGATGATCTCTTTGTGATCAACCGCCTAAAAACTGTTTGATCGTTCTACAACTGCCCACTTTCCTCGTAATGGCCAGATTGTCATGAAAACTGTCTTTTTTAACTGCTGCCATTACTCTTCGTCGTTCAACCGTTTTCGATTGAATTTCTTGAATCTTGGAACGTGATAGGGCTGCTTTAATAACTGCTTTGATAACTGCACTTCTTGATAACCACAACGCTTTATGTTTGCTAAGACCTTGGGCGACTTGAAAGTTTGTGCGAGAATAGAGTAACAGCTCTGAGCGACTGCATGGCACTCCATTCGCTCAAATTCTGGGCGACTTGCAAACTTGAGCGATGGCGTTACCGCGTTCTTGGGCCTTCCTATTTGGGCCTTCATCTTGAATTGTTTGATTGGGCTTCGTTCTTTGGGCTATTTGATTTGGGGATCCTCCAATTGGGCTTCATTCCTTGGGCCGTTCGATTTGGGCTGAATTTTTATGTGTCAACAATTACCCCCCAATATGGCAGAATTAATACCAATTATTAAATTTTGCCATATTCACTTTGTGTTTCCAGCAACATTCGAAATTTCCAAGAATTTCAATCATTGTTTTCTTCCATAGCTTGAAAATGTGCGACGTTTTGCAAACCCTTATAACCCCCAAACACGCCATTTCACTGCACCATTAAATCAAGTCTCACTTTTTCGCGTCTCTCCCACAATTTACTGTTCATCTTTTGCTTCCCTGCTACGTAACTCTGAAAAACTCCGTTTCATCCCTAATGGCTACTTTACAATCTCAAGCTGGCGACTCCTTTAGTTTTGATGACTTTTAGAAACTTCTGAGTCGTCCATACATAACTTCGAGTTTTCTCGCGCCCGTCGATGTCGAACGCAATGAGTTCTACTTAGGTCCTTTCTTCAACAATGCAGAGGCAGTCGAACAGGCGGAGGTGGGCCAGCTGTTTCCTTGTACTCAAGGCCCTCCATTTCTAAACTCTTTGCTGTTGGGGCCACTTCGTGAAAGAGGTATTCGCACTTGGCCTAAATCTGATGTAGCTTTCCATAGGTGGCATGCTCGTCTTGTGGGCTATGGTCCTACTAAGGCACTTTTTGATAATGCTAGGATTACTGATTTGTTAGAAATCTCTATTCGCCCCCTACTTTTGATTCAGCACTTTTTTCGATTGCTTTGAGTTTTTGGTCTTCCGAGTATAATACCTTTATTTTCTCTCTTGGTCCCATGTCTATTACTTTAAGGGATATTGGGGCCCTAGTGAATCTACCACCTTTAGGCGATACCATTTTTTCTGGTATCTTGGTTTCTGGTGGCGCCCCAAAGTTTGGTAAAAACTACACCGAGTCTTATTCAAGTCTGCAAACCCTCACAATCATTCAAGCGCTGAGCCTTTTCATACTGAGCAAGTGGCTTTTCTTCTAGTTTGGCTTTGTAAATATGTTTTGTGTGTGCCAAGTATAAAGCCCTCCCTGAGTTATTTACCCATAGCGTATGAATTGGCGCGTGGCAGGCCTTTGAATTTATGTTCTTTCTTTTTGGCTGCCCTTTATAGAGGCATGACCTCTCTTCAAACTCAATTGAAGAATGGTGCATCTCCCACTGGTAGTGGACCTCTTTGGTTCACTCAACTGTGGTTGAGATCCTATTTTCCATTGCTTGGTGCTCCATCAATTTCTCGCTCCTCTGCTAGCTGCTATAGGCTAGCCATTGAGCCTTTGGCTCCTGTAAATATGTCTAGAAGGGACATTTTTTCATTCTTTTATTCTTTGGATTCAATCCCTTCCTTTTTTCTTTTTCCTCCTTTTTTGACTCCAAACTATGTGCATCCCCCCTCCACTATAGACAGCGCGAACACCTCCCTGCTTATTTGGATCCAGTTTTTAACCGGGAGGGAGCTATTTCATGATATTTTAACTGGGACCAATGCCAAGACAGGCGTAGAAATTTATGCTCCTCAATTTTTTGCTCGCCAACTTGGTTTCGACCAAACTTGGCCTGTTCCTCCTTGCTATTCAAGGAATTTGATTGACCGTTTTCATATTATTAATAAGGCTGAGGCAGAGGCTATAAATGCTCGCAATCTTCTCTTAACAAGCTATTTTTCATTAGCCCCCTTCAATTCTAGCCACGCCATCCATCCTCTTTTTGAACAGCTCTGGCCGTCAGTGAAGCGTAGATTGTTTGCGATTGATGCCAATCGTGCCTTTCATTCACTAGACTAGCCAAGCATTTCTTCTCCTCCTCCTGTTTTAGTCACTAATTTTTTCCATTCAAAGTCCTTCTTCTCCTCGTCGCGCTAAACAATCAGCTCGTCCATCTTCTTCTCTCCCTGCCAAGCCTACTTCAGCCAAGAGTGCCCCAAACCGCAAACGGCCAGCCTCAGCATCTTCCATTCTGGAGGATGATGTTGATGATGATGATGATACCCCTTTTATCATCAGGAGGAAGGTAATTAAATTGGTTTACTCACAAGCATACTTTTCCATACTTGAAACTTTTCTGTGTGCTGATGATTTATTTGGATTCCTCAGAAAAGTTTAACCTCTCCTTTAAAGGCTTTGGCATCGGCAGCACTTGCTCCATCATCCTCTGCTGAGGCTGCTTCATCCAAATCGGTTGATGAGGGGACTATGCTTAAAGAGACATCTTCAGTCTCAGGATCCTCATCACAACCCATGGATGAGCCACCTTCTTCTCAGGGCGTCAACCCCCCAAATATCGAAGCAGAAGGTAATTCAGTTTTTTTTTATGCCTTACCTTTGCTTGTGCTATTGGTTTCTGATTTGTTGCTCTTGAGTTCTGCAGATACTCCTATGAGTATGCCCGTTGTGGCAACATCTTCTCGCTCAGACAAGGGGAAGTCCTCACGAATGGAGGAGTCACAGGTGGGAGACTTGGTTGAGGATATGCCATCTTCCACGATTGTTGATGAGGTAATCTTTGCTTCACTTTTATTTCCATTTTGTTCGTTGTAGTGAGAATTTTCAATATTGGCAATTTTCTTTGCAGGATGCTGACAAGATTATGCGCTCTATCCAAGACTTGTTCGCTTCCTGGGGGCAAGTCAAGACATCTCGCCCTGCTCCATCTGATCGTCCTGCTGCTTCTTCAGAGGAAGATTTGACGTTCCTCAAGCAGTCGATATTTGAGTACGTGTCCTTCATGGATATGGACATTGGTAGGGCTAGTGCTGCCAGACACAAGGATAAACTTGAGCATTTGAATGCGAAGTTGGAGCAAGCACTGACACTTCCATCGCTTAATCTTTCTGCCGATTTTAAAGCGACGTTGAAGGTTATCCACTCCGAGGTCCTTTCCTTGCTGGCCAAGAATGCTGAACTAAAGGTCAAAAGTACTCAATATCTTCGCGCCGTATCTGAAAAAGAGTCTCTGCGTCTGGAGATCAACAAGGCTAAGGATGAGTTGAAAGAGATCTCTTCCGAAGTCATGATTGAAGACTCTTTGATGGTTAGTTTGGCTGCTCAGATGAAGGAATTTCAAGCCAAAATGGACGAATGCAAGGCGAGAATGACTACTAAAAAGCGCAACGCCTCCCAGGGATTTGAGCGAACTAAGTCCTTGGTTGAGCAGTATAAGAAGTTGGAAGTTGATGATGATGTCGTGGCCGAATTGAACATCACTTCCTCTTGGCAGAACGAGGATTGGGAAAAACTTAGGGAACGAATTTGTTCAGTGTGGGGTGGACTGTAATTAAGACATATGATGCCTTTTTCTTTTGTAATTTGATTTTCTCTTTGTAACTTTGTTCATCATTAATAAACATATATATTAACTTCTTGTGCATTTATTTGACGTTTGTTTTTTTAATCGTCAATTCTTCAAGCGTTTAACTGCTTTGTGCTAAAAATCTTGTCCATTTTCTTTTGATATTTCCACCACTTTTCCCAAGACTTTGGGCTATTTAATTTCATTTACTAGGCAGAATGTGGCTGTTCATTTTCCGTCTCTTCATCTCCACCCCCTATAAATGTACGTATGTTTCGCACTTTCTATCTTCCATCTTCATCTTCATTTTCTTCTTCGAAACCAATTTGCTGCCATTGTTTGGCACTCTGACAATCAATCCGATCCGAAACCTTCGTCTTTCTATAAAAATGGATTGTTTAGTCCGCCCATTTTGCTATATGCCTTGATGTCACCTTTGGTGTGGGAGGTATAGGAAATATTTTTTGGCCAGCAGCAAAGTTTTTACCATCGAAGTTCTTCCCATCATCTCTTTGTCCTTTACAAGGAGTCGATGATAGAAGGCAATTTTTGGGATGCTTGCGGGCCACCTTGCTTGCTGAGAGTGCTTCTCAGCCTCTTTGCTAGCCATTGCAGCGATGCATTTAGGAAGGTGGTGAGACCAGTCCACCCTCTTACTCGGCGGTCCCACCATTGCAGCGATGCATTTAGGAAGGCGGTGCGAGACTAGTCCACCCTCTTACTCAGTGATCAACCGGGAGATTAGCTTACTTTTGATTGTAGTTTGTAGAGCATCCATTATTTGTATTTTTACATCTTTGTAATGAACGTTTGATAATAAATGACTTTATTTGAACGTATTTCGCTCTGACCTTGTTATCCTTAATCGTTCAACATATTTTGATTATACTTTTATCTGTTCACATTCCCATAAAGAAGGAGCATATTTCTTCAAATATTTGCCGTTAATGAATCTCACGTGCTTGGTGCCATCTAAATCTTCCAAGTGATACGCTCCATTGGGCAACACACTGTTTATTTTGTATGGTCCTTCCCAATTGAGCGACCACTTCCCGTACTTTGGATCCTTGCTATCCAAAGGGAGTATCATCTTCCAAACTAGTTCACCCAGGCTGAACGACTTGGCTATGACTTTTTTATTATAAAACTTAGTCATTCTTTGTTTTTGAACTTGCAATCTATCTAAGACGTCCAACTTTAATTCGTCTAACCCCAATAAATTTTGAACTAGTGATTCGGCATACTCATCATCATTCAACTTATGTTGCAAGCACACTCTAATCGATTGCACATTGATTTCCATAGGCAAAACGGCCTCCTGTTCATAAACAAGTTGGAAATGAGTAACTTTGGTACTTGACCGAGGTGATGTTCTATAAGCCCATAAGGCCTTGTTCAGACATTCGTGCCAATTTCTAGCATTTTCATCTATCATCTTTCTGATGATATTTTTTAGAACCTTATTAGAAGATTCTGCTTGTCCGTTGGATTGAACGTAGTATGGTGTGGAGTTTACTAATTTAACCCCAAACTCGCTCAAAAATTTGTTCACTTGATCCCCATTCAAAGATGTTCCGTGATCTACCATTAACGTTTGTGGAATTCCAAACCTATAAATGATGTGATCACGGATAAACTCTATAACATTCTTCTAGGTGATCTCTTTCAAAGGTACCGCCTCTACCCACTTGGTGAAGTAGTCGGTTGCAACTATAACAAAATTATGTTGCTTGGACGATGGGCGATAAATTTTTCCTATCAAGTCTATTGCCCAACCCTTGAACGGCCAAAGTTTAATAATAGGTGTCATCTCTCGTGCTGGCGCCCTTTGTATTGGACCATGCTTTTGGCATGCCAAACAACTCTTTGCATACTGAACGCATAATTCTCCCATCTTTGGCAAAAAATATCCACTCCTAATAATTAACCATCTCATCCTTTGGCCAGCTTGATGAGCTCCACATATCCCTTTGTGTACCTTAGGCATGATCGTCTTAGCTTCTTGCAAACTTACACACTTTAGTAATACACCATCAGAGCTTTTCTTAAACAATCTTCATCTATTAGTGCATAGTTCGGCAAACACAGCTTCATTTTCCTACTAATCCCTCCATTAGGTTCTTTAAGGAACCTTTTAATCTCTATTCTCCAATCCATTGCATCTCCTTCTTGTATGCAGTGAAGTTCAATCTTTCTCGCCCTTCTTTGAGTCACGGGCAATATGATTTCATACTCACAAGTAGACTTCCAATTCAAAACCTTTGAGTACCCTGAGGCCATTTGGGCTAACTCATTTGCCACGTCATTATATATCCTATTAACGCATTGAAGTTCTACTTGGTCGAATTCTTCTAACAATTCTTAGGCGATCTCATGTTGACATATAATGGAATCACTTTGGCATTTAAAATCACCAATCAATTGGTGGATTACCAAATGAGAATCGCCCCTAACAATCACATTTCTTATTCCCATATCTATCATTAGTTCTAGGTCTACAATTAAGGCTTCATATTCGGCCTGATTGTTGGTGCACATTCTGTCTAAAGTGAATGCGAACTTGTAGCAAATCCCTAAAGGATTAATCAATGCTACTCCTACTCCTACACCTTTAGAGGTTTTTAATCCATCGAAATACAACACCCAAGGTTTTAGCTCGAACGAATTGATTTCTAGTTCAATTTCTTCAAGCATGTCAAGGCATGGATGATCGGTTAGAAAGTTAGCCAAAATCTGATTTTTGACTGCCTTTTGAGGTATATATTGTATCTCGAATTCTGATAAAGATAGTGTCCAAAGGCCTACCCTTTGGTGTAAAATAGGGCGCGAGAACATGTACTTAACTAAATTTACTTTAGAAATTAAATAAACGGTTACGGGCCGTAAATAAGCCCTTAATTTTGTACATGTGAAATACAATGCAAGACATAATTTTTCGATAGCAGAGTAATTACATTCACATTTCGTTAACCGTCTACTTAAGTAGTAAATTACCCTTTCTTCACCAAATTGGTCTTCCTGTGCAACCATTCCAACTATTGATTCTTTTTCAGCCGATACATACACTTTCATTGGTCGTCCTTGGATTGGTGACACCAACACTGGTGGACTTGATAAATATGTCTTCAGGATTTCAAAAACCTTTTGATGTTCTTCTTTCCAGACGAATTCGTCTTGATTTTTCAGCTTTAAAAGCGGCGAAAAGACTTTAGTTCGCCCTGCACAGTTAGAAATAAAGCGTCTTAAAAAGTTTACTTGGCCTAGAAACCTTTGCAATTCTTTTTTGTTGCTAGGTGGTTTGGCCTCTAAAATGGCCTTCGCTTTATTTTTATCAAGTTCAATCCCTCTCTTCTGTACTAAAAAACCAAGAAAATTCCCTGCATTAACACCAAATGCACACTTCAAGGGATTCAACTGTAGTTTATATTGCTTCAATCGCTCAAACGAACATCTTAACTGTTCGAAATGGTCTTCTTCTTTAATGGACTTGACTACTATGTCATCTACATACACTTCAACAAACTTGCCTATCATATCATGAAAGATTAAATTCATTGCCCTTTGATAAGTTGCCCCTGCATTTTTTAAGCCGAAAGACATAACCACCCATTCAAAACATCCTAGAGACCCAGGGCATCTAAAGGCAGTTTTGTGTATGTCTTCTTCAACTATATAAATTTGATTGTATCCTGAATACCCACCCATGAAAGAATACATGACATGTCCGGCAGTCGAGTCTACTAAAGAATCCACTGTGGGCATTGGATACTCATCTTTGGGTGTGACTATGTTTAAATTCCTAAAGTCTATACACACCCTTAGTTTACCATTCTTTTTTAGTATTGGCACGATATTGGACAACCATTCGACATATCTGGCTGTTCTAATAACACCTGCTTTCAATAATCGCTCCATCTCTTTCTTGATTTCAGGGAGTACATTGGGAGCAAAACGTCTAGGAGGCTGCCTATGAGGTTTAAAATTAGGCTTAGTTGGTAACTTATGTTCCACCAAGTCTCTATCTAAATCAGGCATTTGTTCATATTCCCAAGCAAAACAATCTTTATACTCCTTTAGCAAAGCGATTAATTTATTACTAAACTCTTGATCGAGCATCTGGCTGATGAATGTTGGACGATCTTCTCTTTCATTGCCAATATTTACTTTGATCAGAGGGTCTTGTGCTTGAGCGTATCCAAGTTTGACGATCCGCATCACTTCGTCGTCCGGTTTCCCTGTAAGTACTTCCCCTTCTAAACAGTCCACCTTGTTGACTTCTCGGCTAGTGCTTTGTTCTAACTCAAATACTGCCAATTTGTCCTTCAGTGTTTTTAGGGTTGTCTCTTCTTTCGCCTTGTCATTGCATTCCTTATTGAAAACCATTAGTCTGGATTTGAAGGCCTGAATGTCGGCCATTTGCTTTTGTAACTTATAATCGATTCAAGACTCCTTGATTATTCTTTTGCCAATTACTGGCTCTTCTAGGGCCACTATATTTGGCCTCATCTGTCTGAACATTTCAGTGAGTGCGTCCACTGAAAATGGCTCTTCGCTTTGCGCGACAACTTGAGTTTCTTCCCCATCTTGTACTACCCTTACGGGTCCATAGTTTCCTTCGTACATGAACTTCTCCACCGAGTTTGCTTCTGCGACAAAAGGCCTATGATCGGCCTGTACCACCTCTGCTTCACCTTTGTTATTCCAAAAGATCAGGCATTGATGGAGCGATGAGGGTATACAGCGACTTCCGTGTATCCAATCTCTTCCTAGTAGCACATTGTAACTAGTAGGACCATCTATTACAAAGAAGACAGTGGTCCTAGTAGTCGTCCCTATAGTTATGTCCAATGGCATAACTCCCTTAGCTGAAGTTGCTCCCCCATTGAAGCTCGTAAGGATAACTTCTGTAGGAATCATGTCACCCTCTGTCTTTGCGAACTTCCTCATCATCCTAAATGGAATGGTGTTTATAGCTGCTCCATTGTCGACAAGCACTTTTGCCACTGGGATGCCGTTAACTAGAGCTTTAACGTACAATGGCCTCAAGTGTTTAGTTAATTTCATGGCTGGCCGTTTAAAAATAACTTTTTCGACAGCCTCTATTTCTACTTCCTGCTTGTTTTCTGTCGAATTATCCCCCTGTGATAAGTCGACATGCAGTATATCGCGCTGATCCTCTGTCCCCTGAACTTCCTTCATACTTTTTTCTAATGCTTCCTCATCAGTTATCCAACCTGTGGGAGGGGGCATTATTCTTGGAGGTGATCCATACTTTTCAGAGCGAGGCACTCTCTTCTTCCTTTTGGGTGTCCCGTACAGTACGTAGAAATCGAAAGGATGCCCAGATGGTTCTCCCAACAAGTCTACTTCGCGAACTCCCTCTCGATGTAGTTGCTTCAACAGAGTATTGCGCGATACTCCTCTCTTTCTTCCTTCTACTTCTAGGTCAATTTCTTCTTCAATGTCTGTCATCCCGTCGTCTTCTTCATCGTTGTAGGCCTCTCTAGAAGTCTGGCCTTCTTCACATTCCAGCACGCAAGCCTCTCATTCGTTGTCCTCCCTTTCTTCTTCTTCTTTTTCTTTATTCTTGAATTCATTGGCCAGTAAGTAATTATTGGCCACGACAGGAGGTAACGTACCGAACTAGATAGTAAGGGGCTGATCTGGATCTTCTTCATCCCTTCTGTCCCGCTCAAACTTTGATCTCCCAGAAGAAGTTTCTGGCTGTTCTTTCATTGATTCATCTGTACCGGTCTCTTCACTATCTTTGAGGACATTTTGATTGGCTACCTTGAGAAGTTTAGGCGCTTTAGGATGTGGCACTCCCTGTTGCTGCCTCATCATTCATCCATAGTTTCATTGGAAACGTCTTTGTTGGGTTCTAGTCATCTCATCGAAGGGTATTGCCCTTCCTGCATTATACTGGAACGAATGCCATACATTTGGCCGGCGAGGTTGCGGCCTGAATGTTCTTCCATTATCTGCTGGCCTGAACTGCCTCTCAAAAGGCGGTCCTCTATAGAATGATGTACCTCGCCCTCTACCAGGCTGGGTGTTTGGGAAGAAAGCAGGGCGATGGGGATGCTGCCATATCCCTGGTTTCTCCGTATTTCTATTCACTTCTCTTTTACATCTTGCACACAGGACGTCTTCGTCCTTTTTTTGTTCTTTCCCCTTGATTCGTTCAAAGACACTGGGATGTGGTCTAGGATCTTCTTCTCCATCATCTACGACCAACTTCAATTTTGGCAACTTGTTTTTGAAACCAGACGTCACCATGTTCACTCCAAGTGGCTGTGGGAAAGGATTTTCATCCACTACCATCTTCTTCTTATCGTCGAACGTAATTCATCCTGATTCAATGACATCCTACAATACATGGCAAAAAACCAAGCAATTGTTAGTCAAATGTGACCATGCATTATGCCACTTACATTATTTTTTACCCTTAATTTGTTCAGGGTTTGACAATTTGTACTTATCGCTCAACTTTATCTGCTTATCCCTATATAATTTATCAAATGTAAGGTCAGCTTTGGTTACATCGAACGAGAACGTTCTAGCCTTTATGTTTCCATCTTTTATGGGCTCATCTTTGCCCGATGGTCTAGGCTTGGCCATTATAGGACAAGTATACGTATCTCCTTTGACCAATTCGGCCAAACACATTTCGGCCTGATCGTATGACTCGTCGCTGATGGTATGAACGTCAAAATTTGGGTCTTTGTAATAAGTCCCTTTACTAGAATTTTTCATCTGTTCTTCCTCTCTTATCAGTCGTTCATACCTAATCACATTCGCACTCAATTGGAAAAGGTCAGGAAATTCCTTGTCCTGAAATTTCTTTTTTAAATCAAAGCTCAAACAGCCCTGAGCGATTTTGACAAATTCTTTTTC
>NW_019267915.1:143397-222598 GCF_002742605.1 Olea europaea var. sylvestris
CCAATCAGGATATGGCTTTGTGTAAGTCGGCTTAACGACGGGACGTACCCCAAAAGCCATCTGATCCTGTATGATTTTCATAATCTGATTCCTCAACATGACGTTGGGGTCATATGGAATTCCTACAGGCTGGTTAACGGGTTGATTTGCATGAGGCCTGATGTTTAGTCCTTGATTGGCAAAAAAATTACCATAATTAGGGCCATTACCATTAGCCTGAACATCTATTCCCTCATTAACACGTGGGGTATTCTGTCCATTGTTTAGGACATTATCTCTTATGTTTGGATTACCCCCAAGTTAGGCGTACTAGTACCATTGTTCTGATTTGGCACCGCAGTACCCCCTTGGTTTGAAGTAGAGGGACCAGAAAGTGGTTCTACCCCTTGATTCGGATTTAGGATTGAGGGATTATGTCCCACAATTGTCCTAGTTTGAAAGTGATTTGCAAGAGGTATAACCGGTTGACATATTTGGCCTACTAACTTATTCATTATTTCGTTCAAAGTGTTTAGTTGTTTGGCCATGTTGTCATAATGTGCATTCCCATTTTGGGTAAATTTTTCCATATTATGAATACTTCGAAGATTTACATGTTTAACGACGTCTTGTGTGAGTTCTCCAAGTAATGCACGCATGGTTCGAGGACTCAACTCTGTCATTGGTTCGTAACGACTGTTACTGCTCTGATTCTGTCCATCTGTTCGTGGAGAGGCATGCTGCTCCTCATATCGCTCGATCACAGACTGGACTCCTCCCCGACTTGCTGCTTCCTTATCGGATCTCTGAGGCATAGTGTTTCACCTTTTGTATTTTCAACACCAAACACCACTGTCCCACTGGGCATGCCAAATTGTTTCGCGCAGGTTAGTCGCTAACAATTAAAAGGGATCAAACGATTGTGTAAGGGACAAACCTCTTGAGACAAAGTCCCAAAAATGGGTGTTCTGTTATTGACGATGACTTTACAATTGGAAATCAAAAACAAAATGCCTCCAAGGGGCGCAAGCACATGAGTTACTGAAAAAAATGTTTAAGTCTAAGCTAAGGAATTTAAAATTACATGTTCTCTGTTCGAGAGTTTTTGATTCGGTTCCTTTTGCTCTATGTTTTTTCTCCCTTTTATACTCCATGGATGATCTCTTTGTGATCAACCGCCTAAAAACTGCTTGATCGTTCTACAACTGCTCACTTTCCTCGTAATGGCCAGTTTGTCATGAAAACTGCCTTTTTTAACTGCTGCCATTACTTTTCGTCGTTCAACCGTTTTCGATTGAATTCCTTGAATCGTGGAACGTGGTAGGGCTGTTTTAATAACTGCTTTGATAACTGCACTTCTTGATAACCACAACGCTTTATGTTTGCTAAGACCTTGGGCGACTTGAAGGTTTGGGCGAGAATAGAGTAACAGCTCTGGGCGACTGTATGGCACTCCATTCGCTCAAATTCTGGGCGACTTGCAAACTTGGGCGATGGCGTTACTGCGTTCTTGAGCCTCTCTATTTGGGCTTTCATCTTAAATTGTTTGATTGGGCTTTGTTCTTTGGGCTATTTGATTTGAGGATCCTCCAATTGGGCTTCATTCCTTGGGCCGTTCGATTTGGGCTGAATTTTTATGTGTCAACAGTAATGGATTTCAGGAAATGGTGCAGTTAATTTTAGTTTATAGTTGTAGTAAATAGCTATGAAATGGATTTGTGAAATTTAATAGGTGAAGAACAATCCTACCATTTAGATCTGCTTATTTGTTGATGTTCAGTAATGTTTGTTAACTGGATAATCAGTACAAGTTTTTTTATAAGTAAATTTTTTATCTTATGTTAATTGGTCTTCTATTTGTCACTACAACTTGGTATCTCGAAACAATTTGTTTTTATGTTCATTTGATTAATTTTTATGGTTGCATTAGTATGTTCGATGGTAAGCAAGAATATAGGAATTTGTCATAGTTGTAGACAGTCATGAAACATGTTGTTGGAATGCCCCAATAAGAGATCATGCCCAAAATGTCATCAGGGTTCCGTCAAATGGATGGAGGTGGAAAAGAATATTGAAACATAGTAAAGATGTTCAATTGTTGTACTCAAGGCTGCGGACATTTCAAGTGGAGTAATATTTCGTTGGCAGAAAAATATCCCTTGCTTATTGAAGGTGAATCAAGTGGTATCTCGAAGCCTAAAGATCGTTTCGATGATTTGTCGCATATGTTCAAAGAATTGACTAAAATATCTACTGATGAGGATGACTTGGAGATTTCCCTAAACACAACTATTCGGCATTTTGCACATCTTTGCATTAGTTGGTTTCGTGGGCACCTGTACATCATGGAAAAAGTTTTAAAATTCACTACAAGGTAATTAGTTCAAGAATATGAAGACTAAAGTTGTAAGTATGTTACAAAGCTTGAATAAGTTTCATACCTTCTGAGACCTTTTTGTTTGTTTAAACTACTTTCTAGATGGCCCTTTCTATGAAGTTTTTTAGGGGCTCCTTTACTTTTCGTGTATTTCGGATCCAATATACTTTTGTTAGCACACGCTACTGAGTGAGCCCACATCAGTAGACTTCAACTAAGATACTTTTGTTGTTTCGAACACGATCAAATCCATAATTCTCCTAGATCGTCCTTTGTCATGTGCTATCATATCTACTAACTTGGTAAATTCATAGCACAGTTGCTCATATCTAACTTGCACGGCGCTACTAATAAAACCATCATGATTGATGGGAACCCTCGTGTAAGGTCATTTCACATCTCGTCTCCATCTCTTCAATATATATTTCTCCGGGATTAACGCTACATCATTACGAATGAAAATTGAGATTGCATGCTTGCAAATAATTCCTCTAAACTCGAATAAATGACAATTGCACTCAAACTCACATTTATCCCTACGAAAAGGAAACTATAAATATTTGTTTCTTCATACCTTCATTGCGAATGATAACCTCACAGACATCGTTAGTGGATTGAAAATATGAGACTATCACAGATAAGATCTCACAATACACCTTTCCCTTAAACTCTTGTTGGAACTCTTTGAAATTAGAGATCCTGTACACTGATTGAAAATGCTTCTCCATATTTGTGAAAATGATCTGAAATCTGCTTGAAACTTCTTTTCAACTTTACTTCACAATGCCCACTCATATTGCTCTACAAATTGCTTCAGCAAAACTTTTGAATGAACATATTCGTAAAAAAATGCATTTATGTTCTCACTTCGTTGAGTGGTTGACATACTGGCCCAGAATGAATTTTTCAAATAACATGGTACCCAAACGATTTCTCTCATCGTAAAATCCAGCCAACCAACCATGTTCCTGCAATTCATAATGTGCAAGCATCGTATGCCAATTTTCCTCAAACTCTTGAAGACTTTTTGTAAAATACACTAACCCGTGTACAATAGAAAGAATATAAGCTTTGTGCCTATGATTGTCGAACTTTTCCGGTATCTTCTTTAAAATGTGCCACAAACACCATATGCACCTCGTGTTTCGAAAGATGGTCTTAATTGCATTTTACATAGGCAAATCTTGATCTCTTATAATTCAATTTGGAGCATGGCCATACATGCATTCCAACCATGTCTTAAATAGCCATACAAAAGTCATTGTATCCTCATTCGAAACTAGACTGCATCCAAGAAGTGTTGATTGTCCGTAATGATTAACTCTAACAAATGGAGTGAAAGGCATGTTGTACTTTTTAATCAAGTATGTGGTGTCAAACGTGACCACACACCGAATTCCTTATAGGTTTGTCTGCACTTGTTATCTGCCCAAAACACATTACTCAACCGACACTTTCATTCAAGTCTATACTAAAATAGAAGCCATGAGTACTCATTTGCATTTTTGAGAAAAAAAGGCTTGGCGTCTTCTTCACCAGTCTTAACCGTCATACTTTTTCAATAAAATTTCTACAATCTTTTTCAACGTATGCCATCTCGTCATATTCATCGGCTTCAACTACGGTGGATTTAAAACTTTTGTGCAATGGAACTCTAGTAATGTCATTTATTTTAAACCGTCTTTGACGCTATGCACTAATTTGGTGATTGCAACAATATAACCTCAATTTTGATGGGCTTGTTCCGGGATTGTGCTTGAGATAGATAGTGTTAATTAATACGCCATGTTCCACCTATATTTGAACATGCTGTCACCCACGCTTTACATCTAGTTTGGATTGTTGATTGAGGATTTAAAGAAGAACTTGTAACAGTGGTTCGTCGTCCTTCTCGACTACATGTGAAACATACATATCATACTATCTCGTCTTCACTCTTCTTTAAATTCCTTTTTCTGAAAGGAAAATAAACTTGGTAGGCATAGTTCTTGTAAAATTCAAAAACTTCATTTTTATCTTTGAACTTCGTTCCAGGCATTGGCACAATAATGTCAATTTCTTCATAATCTGCGTATAAGTTTCTCCAAACCGAAAAAATATAAATGTCATCTCCTTCACCAAGAAGTTGGAAATACGTTTTACAAATCTTAATACAACAGTTTTCATTAAAGACATAGGTAAATGTAAACAACTGCAAGAACAACAAAAATTTTCATTACGCTGAATAAGAGATAAATATTCTTGTGTTGATACTCATCAACCAAATGGATTAGTGAAGAAAATCAATTGACACTCATAAAAAGTGGCATGTTGAGTTAACCTCAACATACTTCTTATTCACGAAACAGATTCGAAAGCTAACAAATCTATCTTTCTTGCCTTTACTCAACTCAGAAAGGGGAATATCCTTTTTATCATCCCAGTAGAGCATTATATATCAATAAATATTAACTTTTTCATACAAAAGCATCTTATTCTCAAACTTATCAAAGGGAGAACAATGGTGATGAGTACTTTTGACTATTCAAGCTAGCATTTTTCCAATATCAATGAATAAAAAAGTACATGATGAAATGAGGAAGAATGTGAACAATAAAAAAAAAATTTTAAAAAAAGAAGTGGGACTTGCGTTTTTGTTGCCGCCAAGGTTGGCGGCATCAATGTTGTAGAATATATAGGGTATTATTATTATTAATTTTTTTTTTATATTCTCTCATTTGTGAAATCGACTCACTTGCAACTGACGGCGAAAAAGGTTTTGGTCTCACATCATTGTTCTCATCGGCGTCAAATCTTTCAACATCGATTTCATCGGCTTCAAAGTTGAAATATTGTGACTATAGGTTCTTCTAACCCGCCATTTTGGTATGCCTCCAAATGAGTTGAAACTTACATAGAAGATGATGGGGTTAATTTTTAACCCAACTTTTTTCTTTTTGAAATTGGTGAGAATTTGACTTTTTTCCCGCTATGCCAGCTCAGCAGGTGTAAGGAATTATGTAATAAAAAAGGTTAAACCCTAACTTTAAGGGTCCCCCACCACCCCTGTCCTGGAGCATCGTGAGGGAGGTAAATCGCAGGTTATGTCTCCAAGGGTATAGGGTGGAAGGCTGCTTGTACACTTACACTTACCCAAGAGCCAAATCCATATTTCAGGATTCGAACCCTTGATGCATCAACCTCAAGCAAAACTGGATTTCTCCACCCTCCCCTTTTACCACTTGAACATGTGCCCTGAGGGCGTAAGGAATTATGTAATAGGTTGTATACATGTAGCATTATCCTTGCATTAATTATCATTACAAAAATGAAATAAAACAATTATCAGTAAAACCAAATGACTTAATTAGGTAATACAAATGATACTCGGCAGCTACAATATGACCTGATAATTTGGGACTGAGATTTGAAACTATCACTGTCATCAATGATATATTGTCCGCTGCACCCAAGTTGGATCCCAACAAGGTAACATCGAAACTACCTTGTCAAAAAGTTTAAGTTTTTTGTCAAACAAGCCCATCTTCTTGCTTCACTAAAATCATGTTTCATGATACTTATACTTTCATTCTATTGTTAATCACTCATTGTATTCCAATTTTGTTTAATCTAGTAATCAAATTAAATTGCAATTACCCAATTGAATCAAATTAAAGTATAGTTGTTGATTTAACAAATTGAAGTATAATTATTTGCTTATTAAAGACATCCATCTTAGTTTAATTTTTTTTTCTTGTCCGCAGTACTTCCCAAAAACTTAACTTTTAGAGAAGTTAATTTTTTTTTTTCAAATTAAATTGCAATTACCCAATTGAATCAAATTAAAGTATAGTTGTTGATTTAACAAATTGAAGTATAATTATTTTTTTATTAAACACATCCATCTTAGTTTAATTTTTTTTCTTGTCCACAGTACTTCCCAAAAACTTAACTTTTAGAGAAGTTAATTTTTTTTTTTTATTTAAATTCTATCGTGAACAGGTTGTTGGGATTTAAGGTTATATAAAAGGTTTAAAATGTGTGAATTGAAAAAAGTGTCTAATAGGTGTAACGATTGGATGTCACTCTTCAAGTGTAGAAAGTATATAACGAAAAGCAATGACCTTTTATTAATATGCAATCTAGACCATCATTTATGAAATGATGCGATCTAATAGGTAAAATTAATTTTGCCAAAAGATGCAACCGTTAGGGTAGGATACTTCCTAATTCCATTTTCTTCACTTCAAATCAATTTCATATAATTGATTTTTAATTCTTTCCCTTTCCAAATTATGTCAAAATAATTTCCAGTTTCGTATTTGATATTAGTATTTGATATCTTCCATTTTGGAAGAGTAGAGTCAAACATTGGTTCGTCTGACAAATTAATATTGTGGTACATTAATTTTTGAAGAAGCATTGTATGTTTGGAGACGGGCTTCAATTTGATCTTGTTAGCACCAGTGTAGGGATAAAATCCGTTTTAAGGAAATTTGCATTGGTATTGCTTATTTCATCTCCTTCATATTTCTGCATTTTCTACATTTGAATAAGTCGTGATTTGCTCATTACTATGTATGTACTATGATTTTGATAAGTTTGTATTTGCATGCACTTATTTTTGTGAACGTAATATAATTTATGCACTAATTTATCCAACACAAGTGAAGCTCGGGAACACTCGCACTCACCGTGGTAGTCTTGGGGGTCACTTGACACCTCAACTTTGTTTTTTTATTATTATAATAAATTAATTTAAATCAAAATTAACAATTAATTTTAATAACATATTTTATGGGATCTACAACTTTTCAACTTTTATCAAAATTTACTAAAAGTTTGACTTTAATCCCCACCAGATTAGGGCAACATTACAATAAATTTGAATTTTTTCTCTTTTCTCGCGACTATCTCCCTCACGCATTTTTACCAAAAACTTGACTCTTCTAATATTCTAAAATTTGTATATAATTTGTCTACAAATTATCACATTTACAATAAATTTTCACTTCCCAATCAAATTCTCAACTAATTAGAATCTGAATTTGTATGTTTTCCTATCAAATTGTGTATATAAAATGTGTCTGAAATAATTGTGCTCAATTTGACTTATATTTAATGAATTTTGTTTATTTGATTGATTATTAGTATTGAATATTGGTTGTGTTTTTCCTTTCAATTACTTGAATTGATAGTTTGTTTTTAATCAACTATAAATTCTTTAAATATAAATATGCATTTTCTTGTGATGAACAATATAATAATAAAATGATAGTTCGAAATCAAACGGATGAAAATGATGAACAAAATATTAATGAAGGAATATTTTTATATGTAAACCCGTGTTTTCTCAGATCAAATATAAATATTCAAAAATCAAGAACAAAGTATTTGATTTGTATAGAGTTTGATTGTGCTCTCTTCTAGCTCAAAATATCTGCGCCCATCTCTGCCTGGAAAGTATATGTTGTGAGCTCTTTAGATGGGTCAACACAGATGATGGCATTCACGATCGTGATGGAAGGAGGGAAATACGGAGACAGTCTTAACTTCTTTGGAGCGTTTAAGATTGGAAACACTATGTAGGTACCGGAAAGTTTAAGCATGCTTGTGGATTTGCTGAAGTTTGCTCGCTCATTCCAGCATGTCAGCATGTCACTAATGGTGCTTAGACATCGCTAAGAATCACTATCAATCTTACCTACTGAGACGGAGACCCAAAAGGAAGAGAAAATCGTGTTTTCACTTTTTATGTTGTAAGGAAATTTACATCATCTTGATTTCCAATTTGTGTATGTGACTTGGAAAAGAATGTAAAGAAAATTTCTTTTTATTAATCTTTCACTTCTACTTAAAATGCAATCATCATAATATATCCGGGCAAGTGATATTTATCAACCGATATTATTCCATATAATTTGTGATCACTTTAGAATTTTGAGTGTAGACACTGAAATAGGGCAAATCCATAACTACAATGTCCAAACAAATTTTTATTTGTATGAAAACAATAAAAGCACGAACAATCTTCTAATTTTCTATTGATCCGTAAGAACTTCAAAAAGATAAACCAGTTTCGTAACTTTGACATAATATTGAGAATACTCAAATAAGTGATTATTTGACTAAATCCTGCAACGTTTTATGTAAATAATTCAGATACTTAAATTTCATATTTATTTATTTATATATATATTTATCAATAATATATTATGAAAAAAATCATTTGCAACACTAAGAAATTTCATCATTTAATGATGAAAACTTTGTCGACAATCTTTTTAACCAAACCATCTAAAGATGACTTTTAACGCTTAAAAAGAATTCCTATCCATAAGTGAAATTTCATGAAGTATATATTCTAAAACTTACTTTTTTTGTCCATTATAATTTATAAGCTTCTCAAATTTTACTTTTACAGATACCAAAAAGATTTACTTCATTGTATAGGCTCTCTCTCAAAATGATAAAAGAGTAGATTTCTCAGCTTATCTTGTCAGAATTCTTTTGTTATTGGCGTATTTTATTGATTTGGTAGGACTAGGAAGAGAGTGGCTTGCAATTATTTAAAAAAAAAAAAAAAAGGTTGAACCCCAACCTTAGGGGCCCCCACCGACCCTGCCCTGGGCCATCGTGGAGGAGGTAAATCGCAGGATGTGCCTCCCAGGAGCCAGGGTAGAGAGCATATGGATAGGCTAAGACTGTTAATCCATATGGTAACTCCCGCTTGCAACAAAGTCAATTTCACCTTGCGGGGAATCCAACTCTGCACACTGCCGCGCCAAGGCTTGCAATTATTTTACTATTTACTTCAAATGCTTCTATTTGTTAGCTATCACTACATTATTGATCATCGACTATAATAGAACCGTTAACATTACTGACCCTAAACAAAAATTCCTGAGTTAGAAAAAAGAAGTTGAATCTCCCTGTGTCGTTGTAATTTGTCTTCTGTGCCTCTAAATGAAGATTGTAATACGGTGAAAACACACTATCATTTCTAGTATATTATCTTAATCAATACAAACTTATTAGTAAACGAGTTTTAGAAGCTACTAGACCAAAACATTCAAACATTGTTTTAACGGCTGCATTGTATGTACATAATGATTTACATATACATGATGTGTTGAGACATGAACGAATCAGAATTTCTTCAACGAAAAAAATTTCTCACTCTCTTTTTGACACCTCATCTGTATATAAATCATGATGTAATTCTATTATTCTTATTTTAATTTAAGTTATTTGATTATGACCCCGATGCTGCTTAAACTGTTTGCACGCACTTCATCCACCTAATATTCTGCTCTAATATAAATTCTTTTCTTAAGCAGGCTGCCTGCACTAAAGGTGGCCCCCACCCTGCATAAGATGCCATTTAGCACTAGTTTATAGTTTAAGCAATTAATGGATTCCAGTAGTAGGGGACACAAACACACTCTTCTTGCCCTTATTTGGCTTAACTAAAATAATATATTAAAATTTAAGTCAAAATCAATAATTAATTTAATCATAATTTTATGGGACACACAATTTTTTAACTATTTATTTTATCAACTTTTATTACAATTTAGTAAAAATCTCACTTTTATATTTATGAGTATGTAAATAGAGAGAAAGAGAGGCTATTCTATGCATCATATTCAGTTCTAAATTTGAAAGGAGGAGGATTTTATAGTTTGACAATCTACGTTAAATTATATCAAATCTTATAACATTAATCATAATACTCATTACGCCCCGCACCCAATCACTTCGGTAATACTGTCCCTTTCCTACACAAAGTGTCACGTGTCCCAATGAAGTGTTTTCGAAGTGTTGTCGAAGCGTGTCCAAGTTGGCCTAACTCCAACTTCACGTGCACCGCAAGGCACACACTTCACAAACTAGATCTGTTGAACAATCAAAGCGTCCTCCTTCAACCGAGGCGTCTAGCTAATCGAGGTGATCCCTTAACAGATACCTTCGCCGTCAGTTTCAGAAGCATATCTATGTCAGGATCCTTTAGAGATGTGACATCTTCATGGGTTTAGTTGATGTGACATTAACTTTATGTCAACCCAAACTCAGGAGAATTAATAACCCACCCACTCTAGATACGGCTGATTGACGCGTACGAGCAGACGTCTCACGCTGTCAGATGCATACACATGTCCCCCATCCAACGGCGCACCTCGTCTATAAAGACTCAAGGTTTAGCAAGAGACAAAGATAATGAAACTTTTACTAAGCTCCCCACATTCAAGCATTATATATTCTCCTCCCCACTCTCTTGCACAATTTCGGCACCGTTCCGATCATCGACCACTGACTTGACCGTCGGAGTGTGTGTGGTCACGACCACCCTCGTTGGCTCCGACCGTGTGCTCCTAACCGTGCGTTGTTGTGTGCAGAGAGGAACACCTGGAGGTCTAATTTTTGAGATCAACAGATTGGCGCTGTCTGTGGGAACATTCCAACCAAAGAATTCCCCATTTACCACCAGAAAAAGCCACCGAAAAACTATCGACTTACCTTGAAAAAAGGACATTCTTGAAAAAGAACCAAGTCAACTTACAGTCTTAAGTTCATAACACCCTTGAAAAAGGAGTGGAAAAATGAGCTATAGTAATGAGGACGCCAATCTTGAAGGGCATAGGGACGCCTTTGAAGAAGAGGTGCTTCGCACCAATGTCACGCATTGAAGACCCCATCATTGGCGTCACCAAGCCAACAGGACAGCGGTACTCATTGAAGGGATGGCTCAAATAGCTGTAGGCATGAGAGATATTGCAGCCTAGAATCTAGCGATGCATAAATTCTTCGTGCAAGCCTAAGGTCAGCATGACTTCCCAATGCCACAAGGGCTATACCTGGCTCAAGGGCAAAACCCGACATCACATGCCCAGGGTTATTCAAACCACCACAGGGAACACCCTATTGAGAGGGAAGTGGGAGTGGATATCACTTCCTATATCCAAGGTACTTAAGCAGCGAAATCATAGTTAGGAGAAAACTTCCCACCAGAATACGAACCTCAGAGGTCGGTTAGTGTCTTCGACTGGATAGGACGAAATCCTAGCAATAGGGTCTACTCCATACAAAGGTTGGCACAACATGTACAGGAGCAGGGGCACCCCCTTCGCCTAGAAATAGGCGGGAGAGGAGAAACCTAGTGGATTGGGGTAGTCGGGGAGGGGCACCTCCACCTACCTAAGATGCATCAGAGGGGGAAGGCTCTGAAAGGCCATGTCGCTCTTATAAAATTGATGACGATGATGACAACCTCTCTTTCTCCAGAGAAATCTGAAGCTTTCCAATGCCTACGAATTTCATGCACTCTAAAATCCATAAGTATAAAAGAAAGGGAGACCTACAGAAACACCTCACTAAGTACATGACGCAGATGAGCCTCAGAGGAGCCTCGCCATTGAAATGCAGGGCCTTCCATCTGACCTTTACTGGAGCCGCAGAGGTGTGGTACAGCAGGTTACTGCCTTTAAGCATCAAAAGTTGGCTAGATTTGAAGAAGATATTTCTGAACCAATACCTCCTACGAAGAGAAGGAGAGGTCCCAGTGCAACGCATACAAGATATGAGACAAGCTCTTGGCAACACGCTGAAAAGCTATCTCGTTAGATTCACTGATAAAATCACATACTACGAACAAGTCACGGGTAGAGAGGCCTTCTCAGCCCTGAAACGAGGCCTCAACATGAACACATTGTTCTGGAGACGTATGAAACAAGAATCTAGGTACCTATGATGAACTGGTTGAGATGATGAGGGTGGAAATCGCCAATGAGAAGATGATTGACCACCAGAACCATACAGCTTAGGGACTTCCTCCGCCTTAGAGGCAGATGGTCAAGGACCAGCGGCACCTCGTCACCCAGGAATGGACCCAGGCAAGTCATATAGTAGCCCCCACATTCAGACAGGCATCGGCTTCAACCACTCTGAATGCAGTGCTACTGCTGGCATATAAGAATGCACCTATCGAAGCAGGACCATCCGAGGGAACAAATAGCCGATGCAAGAAGAAGAAGCAAGCAAATAGGGCCTTGGAAGAGGCAAAGTTCTACACGTTTCATCAACTCTATGGCCATGACATCAGCGAATGCAGAGACACACCTCAGTCCTCAAATCGAAGCAGCTCACGCTCTAGGAGGGACCATTATCATGAACACTTACGCAGATCCACCTTTCCCAACAAGGAGCCAAGGCGACAGCAGGATCAATCACCTCAAAGGAAAGAGACGAGAAAGAGATCCCGAGGAGAATCCAGGCAAACGAATCAGGCCCCAGCCACTGGAGGTGATATTATTCGAAAAATTGATACAATCGTTGGGGACACCACATTGGGGGTAATACCAGAAATACTCAGAGGAACTATACAAGGAAAGCAAAAGACCCTCCAATGATCACGTATATCGTTAGTTGACCCACACTAACAGAATGGATCCAATCACCTTCTCCCAAGAAGATTCGCAAGGGTGCATCATCCACACTGCGATGCGTTGGTAGTAAGGGCCGTTGTGGCTCGGAATGAACTTAAGCACATGCTGGTTGACAATGGAAGCTCAGTGAACATACTGTTCGGCTCAACCTTTAACAAGATGCAATTTGAGCATGACTTGGTTTCCATGACCGACCCTATATTCGAATTCACTGGAAATAGCATCATCCCACGAGGACGAATCACTTTGCATGTTCAGATTGGATCAGCACCCCTAGTGGCTCACTACTTCATGAAATTTTTAGTGGTGGATCACAGGTCAGCATACCACGGGGTAGTCGGCCGACCTACACTAAAAGACCTTTGGGCTGTGACCTCCATTCACCAATTATGTATGAAGTTCCCAACTAAGCATGAGATCGCGACGGTCCGAGGTGATCAGATGGGCTTGAGATCATGTTACCTCAACTCTCTACGAAAATCTGAGCCCCATACCTTGAATGTGATAACTGATGCAACAAATATCAACACGAATGTAGAGATGCTCGACGCTTCTGAACAAGAGTAGACCCCCAAAGAGGGGGAAGACGTTGACATGATCGAGGCCCATGAAGAAGGGCGCCCTCTTGATAAATTGGACCCGCGGATCATCGAATCTAAGCTAAATGCAACTCCTATGGAAGAACTCAAGACTTTCCCTACTAACTCTCAAGACCCCACTCAAGTCTTGCGAATAGGGAAAGCTTTGTCCTGAGACGAAAGAAGAACTGATGAATTTCCTAAAAAGGAATTTAGATGTTTTCTCATGGAAACATGAGGACATGGTGGGAATAGACCTAAGAGTCAGCTGTCACCACCTAAATATCAACCCCACTTGTACGCCGCATCGACAAAAGAGGCGAGCACTCGACCCAGAAAGATATGAGGCGCTAAAGGAAGAGGTCCACAAGCTAAATCGCAATGGCTTCATCAGAGAAGTCATTTACCCGAAGTTGATATCCAACCCAGTCCTTGTGAAGAAGTTCAATGGGAAGTGGAGGGTATGCATTAACTTTACCAACTTGAACAAAGCTTGCCCAAAGGACAGCTTCCCCCTCCCAAGGATAGACCAACTAGTGGACTCCACCGATGGACACGAACTCCTCAGCTTCATGGATGCTTATTCAGGGTATAACCAAATACCCATATTCCGAGCCGATGAAGAGGCCACATCTTTCATCACAGACCGAAGATTGTACTGCTACAAAGCGATGCCCTTCAGATTAAAAAATGCCGGTGCCACATACCAAAGGTTGGTCAACATGATGTTCATCGACCTCATTGGCAAAACCATGGAAGTCTATGTTGACGACACGCTGGTCAAAAGCCTCCACGCAGGGGATCACGTAAGTCACTTGGACACCACTTTTCAAATTCTGAGAAAATATAAGATGAAGCCGAATCCGCTGAAGTGCACCTTTGGGTAGTATCGGGTCAATTTCTAGGATATATTGTGAACCAAAGAGGGATTGAGACAAACCCTGAGAAGATGAAAGCCTTGTTAGAGATGAAGTCACCCCAGAAGCCAAAAGATGTGTAAAGCCTTAATGGGAGGATTGGTGCACTTTGTCGCTTCATTTCCAAAGCCACTGATAACGACCTACCCTTCTTCAAGATTCTGAAGCAAGGGAGGAAGTTCCAATGGATCGAAGAATGTGAGGCAGCCTTCCAAGCACTGAAGAAGCACTTGGGAGAGGCGCCAGTACTATCTAAACCTAAACCGCACGAGACATTCAGTATGGTGCTTGCCAGTGAAGAAGAGGCATGCCAGCTATCAGTATACTACATCAGCAAAGCTTTGCTACCGGTAGAGACTCACTATCCAGACATAGAAAAGCTTGCTCTCTCCCTTGTTATCACGTTAAGAAAGTTGAGGCCATACTTTTAGGCTCACACAATTGAAGTACTTACCATCTTTTCACTGAAACAAGTGCTACAGAAAATAGATGCTTCGAGTCGATTGCTAAAATGGGTAATTGAGTTCAATAAGTTTGGCCTACTGTTTAAACCCCGAAGGGCTCTCCAGCTGGACACTGGTGCTCAATGCCCGGGCGAGGTAGGTACTGTTGCAGCCACAAGGTCCTTGGCTGAGCAGGATGATATGTTGTCCCTCCAGGCCTCCGTCTAGTATTTATAGTGGACCTAGGCCACAGTAGCAGTCTCTGGAGGAAGGGCTTCCAATACCTCCTTCACGGGCTCCTCGGAGATGCAGCCCGAGAAATCACGTTCCTTCCAGAGGCAGGCGCTCTTTTTCCTCTCCTCTGCAGCAGTCGAAGCAGGGGGCGCTGCGACGGTGGGGCAGATGCCAGTACGGGGGTCGCTTCTGGCAGATGGGCAAGCCTCTTCCCAATCACGATCCATATGGGGATCGTCGTCTGCCTAGTGGTCGCCCTCGCCACAGTTAAGGCCTTTGAGGGCCTAGCTGCCTTCTTACCCTTCTTCAGCAAGGGCTCCTTCTTCTCGGCCCGAGGCAGCTTCTTGTTGGCAGTTGCCAACTCCTTCATCTATTTTTTTGTAGGCTGAAGAGGATGTCTTCAGAGCCCTCGCCTCAGTCATCATCCTTTGGATGGTCTTGAAGTTTGGCTTCAGAGGCCTCTTCTTATTGAAGTCATTTGCAACAAAACAAAAAATCAATTGAGTATGAACACTTCAATTGTAGACTACAATGATGTAACCTCTATACTCACCTTGGGAGGTCATCAACTCGTGTGAAACGAAGTGTATATTCTTCCTTATCAGCTCACTGTAAGATCTCCTCTTCGGAGAGAGCTGATACATGATGCAGATTGTGTCAAAGTCCTCGATGGATAACTCATACCCAGGAAGAGGGCCTGTAAGAACATATGAGTTGTATTCCAAATACATGCAAACATATTTTCAGAAACAAAGTGCTAGTACTCACTAAATGTGGAGTATTTGGTGGGAACTGTAAGGGGTGCCAGGAGGTCACCCTCCACGTGTCCCATCTCCTGGAAGCTCAGAACCACGAACTCTTCCATTCCTTGATGGAGCTTTGTAGATCGAGCACGAATGGAGTGTGAAACCCCCTAGGAAGTCAAATAATACCACCCCCGCCACAACCTTAGGTATGTACATTGTTTGGAAAACAGAGAAGGGCATCTCCTTCCCATAGGATACCTCCTTCCACAGCATCCATGAACCCACCATCTGACTCCAAGAGTTCGGATTCAACTGGGTGGGGGCTAGGCCATAGGACCTCAACACATATCTAAAGAAGGGGTGGATGGGCAACCTAAGCCCCGCCCTCAAGATGGCCTCACTAACGGCCACACACCCTGGCCTTAAGTAACAAGCTCACTCATCCAGCCCTGGAAGTATCAAACCCACACTATTTGGAATTCTATACTCGATCCTAAGTCTAGCCAGATCGATCGTTTTCAACTTGGAAGGGTAGTCAGACTACTCCCAGTGTACAGAAGTGTCCACGAGGCTGTCAGGATGCTTCTAGAGGTTCCTCCCCCAATATCGCCTCGGACAATTCTGAGGAGGTCACCAATATAGGTTGGTTTACCCTCACTACCTCTAGATCCCTCCCAGATGACCCACTACCCACAAAAACCATTTTCTCTCGAGATAATTATGAAAAACTTGCTACTTACTGAAATGAGAATAAGCGCTCGACAATCGTCGGAGGGTCTGAAATCAATTTGGAAATCACCAAAAAAACTTGAATGTTGTCGAAAAACCTTAAAAGACCGTCGAAGATCGCAGATCTTTTGAAAGCAAGATGATTATTAGAGAACACAAGAGTAAAAATCTTGTAAAACACACTAAGTCCTCCTTTTATAGGAGACCTCAGACGATCCCCACTGTTGAACTCAAATGGTTTCGATCTAGGCCATTCATCGCATCACAAATCTGGACCGTTGAAATGAATCGACAGATTTGATCAACAACCAAGATCTGCTTGTGACCCTCACGCACGCATAAAACGCGTCACCTCGAACAACAACAGTCGCCAGCCATAAGTAGCCACAGCAACCCTTTTTCTGGGAACAATCACATCTAACTATCGCCTTGAAAATACGCGACAACTGTCACATCGAGTAATGTCATAATAAGGTACTTTGAATCGAGCCCAAGTTGTCCCAATTAGCCTCGGATGAAGCCTTTCTCAACTTTTCAGAGCTTCAACACACCTGAGGTTCTTCGCCTCGGACGTTGCGTTTCCAAGCTTTACAAAGCTTAAGTCATTTCTCAACTCGTCGTCCCCTGTGAATCAATGCACCGGTTGCAGATACGCTTCTTTCTCAACTTTTCAGAGCTTCAACACACCCGAGTTCTTCGTCTTGGACGCTGCGTTTCCAAACTTTACAAAGTTTAAGCTATCTCCCAAAGCGTCGTCCCCAGTGGGTCAACGCACCCATTGCGGATACGCTTCTTCCTCAGCTTTTCAGAACTTCAAAGCACCTGAGATTCTTCACCTCAGACGATGCATTTCCAAGCTTTTACAAAGCTTAAGCCATCCCCCAACAAGTAGTCCCCTGTGGGTCAACGCACCGGGGCGCAGATGAGCTCCTTAAGCCTTCAGCGTCATGGCTTATACGCCTTGGGTGGAAATTAACTGCCCTTTGAAATTTATCGAACTACCAACCAAGACGAGGGACCAGCGTCGCTTCGGTTTTAACAATACACTCTAGAAACAACGCCTTCAACACATCTACTCGCTTCGAGCTTCAACGATGACACTTCACCAGATACTGCAAATCTCCTCTTAAAATCAACATAGACGAATAAACAAGTCCACCCATGATATGAATATTCATGTTTGAACTTGGGGGACCACTGTTACACGCCGTACCCAACCACTTAGTTAATACTATCCCTCTCCTATATGAAGTGTCACGTGTCCCAACGAAGAGTCTCCGAAGTGATGTCGAAGCGTGTCCAAGTTGGCCTAACTCCAACTTCATGCGCATCGCAAGGCACACACTTCACAAACTAGATCTGCTGAACAACCGAAGTGTCTCCCTTCAATTGAGGCGTTTGGCTAACCGAGGTTATCCCTTAATAGATACCTCCGCCTCCAGTTTCAGAAGCATATCTACGTCAGGATCCCCTAGGGATGTGACATCTCCATGGGTCTAGTTGGTGTGACATTAACTTTATGTCAACTCAAAATCAGGAGAATTAATAACCCACCCACTCTAGACGCGGTTGATTGACACCTACGAGTAGATGTCTCACGCTGTCAGATACATACATGTGTCCTACATCCAACGGTGCTCCTCGTCTATAAATACTCAAGATTTGGCAAGAGATAGAAGTAATGAAACTTATACGAAGCTCTCCACATTCAAGCATTATGTATTCTCCTCCTCACTCTCTTGCACAATTCCGACACCGTTCCGATCATCGACCATTGATTTGACCATCGGAGTATGTGCGGCCGCCGCCACCCTCGTTGGTTCTGACTGTTTGCTCCTGACCATGCGTTACGGGGAAGAACACGTGGAGTGACTCTCAGTTGGCCACGTGGAGGTCCAATTCGTGAGGTCAACAATATTTATATAATTTTCCATTCCAAAAAATCTAACTTATCTACGAAATCAATGTTGAGTCAACAATCATCTATATATATATATAGAATCATAATACATAAAGAATTTTTCATTCCAAAAAATCCAACTTATCTACGAAATCAATGTTCAGCCAACAATTTTATATATATATATAAGTGAGATCGAAGCCAAGACCCTCTTATAGGGTTCCAAACATGCACTTCTTTAAATATCCTATAAATAGGGCTTTAAAGCTTCACTAATTAACAATTGAGTAATTAGTTGACTTTGAGGAAAGGATTCGTTTTAATTTTTTTTTCCCCTCTTTCCTAAAGCAGATAATTGATATTGTCAATGCTCATGACAACTAGATTTTTTTGCCTTTTCATTGTAAAAGAAAGGGGAAGAAGGATTACTAGATAAAAATTATGAATGATATTGGTTTTTGGTCATGATAACTCTTGTGCTAAGGAACTTGATTACAATGAACACTTAGAAAATTAAAGTGAAATTGAATAATTACGAAGTAAAGGAAATGATGCATTTATGTAACAAAGTTGAACCTGCACATTAGTGATAACATGATAATGGGCATCTATGTCTCATAATGAATCTTTATTCATTATCACATTTATATCTTAAAAAAAATTTTCGTCGCATTTATATTCTCAAATTAACATAAATTTTTCTTGATTATAATTTCTTTGCAAATTTTCTTTAAGATAAGAATAGAGACTCATTTAATTTGCCCGTTGTATAAGCAAAACAAACAATGATGCAAAAATGCGATTGAATATTTGACTCTCATATTAAACACGTTAGCAATATTTTTGAACATTGCATATATCATGTTATTGTCTTTTTATTATTCTAAAATTCTTCTATAACCGCCATAATAACTATCGTTAAAAAAATAAAAACCTTTTTTCCTATAATTATCATTCTGAATATCTAATACTTGACGACCCTTTATTCAACACGAACACAGAGCTTAAATTTATTTATAGTCACAACACGATATATAGCCGAAAGAAAAATCAAATAAGTAATAATAATGGCAGCATGCAATTTAAAATTCTAGAATAATCTGTTTGACATAGTTAGCAAAGAAGGAAACGTAATGCTTATGTGTTAATGGTGTCATTTAGATTAAGGTTAATATGTAAACCCCATCTACTCTTGGGATATGATAGTAACATGCTAAAAGTCATGATCTCGTGGGAAAGGGGATTAGAATCCATTGACAATATCTAGTCCTTGTTTGAGACGTATTATTCTCATCAAAATACATTTTTCAACCGTCACACATTCTTTATTAAAATAATATTATATACAAATTCAAAATTTTTCTTTATTTTTAACCACATATTTTCCATCAATATACTATTCAAATTTTTTTTTTTATTTTTCAATAATGAGATTCAAACAAGGGCCTATATTTGCATTTGTCGGAACAAAATATGATATTGAACAATATAAATAAAGAAAAATACTAAAATTTTATTTATTATATTTTATATTTTATTTAATATTGAGTGTCAAACATATCTGATATAAAAATAAAGAAATAACACGCATTAGAGGATAATTATATCTTAGTATTCTTTAAAGTATCTTCAAATGACTCTATATTTATAAAGAACATCCCATACGTTATAATGGGTATCTTTAAATTTAAAGAGTCAAAATCTTTATGCACTCAAACAATGCTATCTATGTTGATTCTTTATTTTATTTTTCTCAAGAAACATTTATCAATTTATACTCATATTTTAATTTAACATAATTTGTCAATGACCAATCAATTTAAACATATTTTGAATAGTTTAAGAAGTAGAATATTTAAATTTATGACTTATTAAATGCAATCATTATACTTTAAGAACCTCTTCAAAATACTCTTTAAATATGAGTAGTTCTCTATTTCAAGGAGTTAACCTTTAAAATCATGCTTCAAGAAATTTTTTAAATTAATATTTTAATTTAGAGAGTGGATTTGGCTCTCCAAATTCAATCAAACTCAGAGTGCGTTTGATTTGCCGTTTTGAGGCCATTTTCAATTTTTAAAAACTGAAAATGACTTTTTGACATTTTGAGAAAACAAAAAACTCAAAACAAGGAAAGTGAATTTAAAAATTTTTCAAATTAATATAATTAATAAAATCACGCAAAATTTACCCAAATGCAAATTTCCTCTCCCCTCGCCCCCCCCCCCCTCTCTTCCCAACCTCCAAAATATCATAAAACTATTTCTAAACTTTTTAAACCAAACATGTTTTCTAGTTTTTTTTTGTTTTGAAATACAGTTTTCCAGAATAACATATCAAACGCGTTTTTGCAATTTTAAAATAATTACCCAAAATAGAAAACAAAAAATGAATTCAAAATTGAAAATAAAAAATAGAAACGCAGACCAAACGCACCATCGCGTTCTATAATTAAATGCATTCAAAGTGTTTTAATTTTCAATATAGAAAAATAATAAAATGATCAAGAGAAAAACTAGTTAAAATAAAAGATAAAAAGAAAAATAATAAATATTTTTTTGGGAGTAGTAAAATTAAATGTTAAATATAAAGAGTTTGTTGGAGTACTTTAAAATTTTAACCTTTTAAATTTATAGATTCTCTCTAAATAATAGAATATACTCTTTAAAAATAGAGAGTCTCTTAAAGAATTTCTAAAAATAGAGAGTTTGACCATCTAAATTTGTAGGGTCGAACTCATTCTATTTTAAAAGGACTATTCTACTTGTACACTTTTTTCACATCAATTTTCACAGCACACACACATGCAAGTGGATGGGGTCCACAATTAAAATAATTGTGGACCCCACATTTGTGAGATGAGTGTGAAAATTGATGTGAAAAAAGTGATGTATAAATAGAATAATTGATTTTAAAAAGTTAAATTAGAGAGTCTGTTGACCTATTTTTAAGCATTAACTCTTTAAAATAAAAAATATTTTATATTTATTATTTAGAGAGTCTTTTGCTCTTAATTGATTTTAAATATTTTTTTAATTAACTTGGATGTTTATATAACAATTCTCCAAAAGGGTATTCTATTTTAGTGTTCTTTAATCTAAACGTTAGAATACGTAATATTAGAAAAAATTAACGGTACAATTAACTTATTTTTTATTATTATTATGTAATTTGTCTTGTACACAGAAGAAAAAACAAAAGGAAGAATAATGAAGTACGTTGGTAGTGAAACAACCTTTTTTCAATCATTCGCCCCTTTTTCGATTCTTTTGCCTAATAGTTTTTAAACGGGTTCTCGATTATTTATTATTATTATTTTTTTTTTGCTTCGTTCTGATCCAATCCAATCCAATTTTGACAACATCGACCCAAAGAGTTCACTTGGCCAATAGACTTCTCTTGACAATGATATACTTGATATTTTGTACTTCATTAAATAGTTTTTGTCAAAATAAAAACCTTTTCACATGTATTATCTTTGTTTTGACGGAGGACATGATTTATATGGAAAAAGATTTGTGAATTGAAGACTAAGGACTCCATCATGATGAGAGGAGGCTGATATCATCATATGATTGGTCCAACAATGAACAATTGGTTCCATTTTCAATTTCTCCCCCACACCTCCAAATTCCAATAACGTCCCCATTTGTGTCACAGCCCAACTCACTCAAAAGTGTCCTTATATATACACACACATTATGCACATATGTATATTCATATAGACATGCATATATACAAACAGTGAAGATTGAAGGAGAAATTTATATATGAGAGCTGCAGCAGCTACTCAATTCTTGTTGAATTTGAATCCAAACCTGAAAAAGACGAACGTGATTCATTGTTATACGATGTCTGCATCAAATCAAGATTCATTTTTTGAGCAGCCAAGATTGGTTACCAAGAAAATCTTGGCAAAACCTCAAAGTGAAGGTGTTGGTGCTGTAGTTAGAAGAAGCATTGGAAGGTATTATCAAATCTTACTGAAAATTTGTGGTCTGGGTATTTCGTGTTGGTTTAGATTCAATCGTCCAAGCACTTATAGCATGTTTGGTATGTTTCGCGTGTATGTTTCTCAGGCCCGAAGTGAAGTACTTCGATCCTTTCCTCATGTTGGACGAGTTTACAGGTATGATTATCCACTTATAGCATCTCAGGTATGTTGGATTAGACAAGGGAAACCATAATAATCTGATACTCGGTTTTGTCTTACAGTATCACCTCCGGCCGGATTTCCTGACCATCCCCATCGAGGTTCTTCCGAGTACCCTAATTTGCAGCATATTTTTACTTAGTTTGTGTTCTAGATTGATGAATCTTGTCTTAACAGGTTTTGAGACTGTTACATACATGTTGCAGGTAACTTGCTTTTAAACGATTAATTTCAATTTTGGTTTTGTATCGTTGGGAAGTTTGAATTATCCTGCATAATATTTTAGGGAGCCTTAACTCATCAAGATTTTGCTGGTCACGAAGGTACAATCCGCACTGGTGATGTCCAGGTATATAGGAACTTTTACGTAACAAATTCTATCCGTTTACGTGACCATGAACACACTTTAAAGAGTTTTCTTGCTCGGGGTCGTGCAGTGGATGACTGCAGGGAAGGGTATTATTCACTCGGAAATGCCGGCTGGAGAAGGTACTCAAAGAGGTTTGCAATTGTGGATAAATCTCTCTTCCGAGAACAAAATGTAAGCTACCCTACTTGGATTTTGATTCTTTTCTGTTTGAATGATGCAAAGCAAAACCAATCAAACTACTTCCTTATCCTGCAGGATTGAACCAAGGTATCAAGAACTGCCGGATGAGGACATTCCCAGGGCAGAGAAAGATGGGGTCGAGGTTAAAGTCATTGCAGGGGAAGCTATGGGGATTCATTCTCCGGTTTATACTCGAACACCTACTCTGTACCTTGATTCCAGTCTAAAACCCCACACTCAGTTCCATCAAAATATCCCAGAATCATGGAATGCTTTCGTGTACATAATTGAAGGTGAAGGGGTGTTCGGCTGCCACAACTCACCAGCCACGACAGCTCACCATCTACTGATTTTGGGTCCGGGAGATGGCCTAAGTGTATGGAACATGTCTTCTTCAAAGCTATTGAGATTTATTTTGGTAGGTGGGCAGCCACTCAACGAACCGGTAGTTCAGCACGGTCCATTTGTGATGAACACTCAAGTCGAAATTGATAAGACTGTTGAAGACTATTTTTATTGCAAGAATGGGTTTGAGATGGCAAGATTTTGGAGATCTCAATGAGCGTGCTGAAGCACCAACGGCATCAAAGAAAAATTCCAACCTTCCAACAACAAAGTCTTAGCAGAAAAAACAAGTCACTATCTTTATCTATCACTATCAGGCTTTATCAAAACTAAGCAATTATGGAAAAAGGTTAGGAAGATATCTTAGTCATGGAAGTAGAAAAGCTTCTAGAAATAAAAAAAAAAACACTTACCAAAATTTCAAAAAAAATTGATAGAGATATTAGGGTCCACAAATCCAATTGTTTGAAGAAATCGATTTAATACTATAGATACTTGTAAGCATTGTTCTAAGAAGTGTAGGCACGAAACTTTGCTTTGTCTTATCACACTTAGCACGTTTTACTTTTTTTAGACTGGCCATATTTTACACTATTTAGAACAATGTTTGTAAGCATTTGTGGTGGTGGGATGTGGGAGGTAAACTTTTCTTCTGAGTTGAATTGTGAATCATATGCAGGTGACCCTCCACCTAGAATGTAATTGCGAGAGCCACTTTGTAGAATATAGAAAAGAATAGGGTTGAATAATCTGGTAGGTATTGATTTGGTGATAAATGAGATAAGTTCAACTAGACATTCTTCAAAATGCAGTGCTACTTATATGAGAAAAACAAGTAATGTTACTTATAAATAATAATGATTAGGCCAAGATGATGACCTCAAAGCGACGACTGATGGGCAATTTTCGCACGTGTTCTTTAGATCACTTCATATTGTGACTCGACCTCAAACCTTGATCACTGGCGAACCTACTCTTGGTCTGGTGGGTCAAGTGACCCACCAAATATCAAGATATATATATATAGTGGGTTTTAGAGCCAAAAATCAAATTTGGGCAGTAATGGTAATTTGACTTTTTTATTAGAATAGAGTTATAGCAATAACCGAACAATTGAGATAGTGAGAATTGAGATTATTTTTTCATTTGCAATATTTAATTTGAAAATTCTTTGGAACTCATTATTCATCGTATATGTGAGATTAATTGAATTTTTTTGAGAATTGTTATTTATCATATATATGAGATTTATGAATCTATGATAATGATCAGCTGCATGTGTTCATGTAGTACACATAATTTTTTAATAAGTTTGAATCGTGTCCCCACTAACTTTAAATATCTACATCCGCCACTGACCTTGACTGCTTCTTCTTTGATTCAGAATTCTTATATGTCTTCAATTCAATAATGAAATAATTTCAACAAGCAATTTGAAATACCTCGACTTTTTAGAACAAGTTAGTGCCTATACTCACCCTAGTGGAAACACATAAAGAGGAAGAATAAAGGATTTTACTTCTTAGTTAATGACCGAAAGAATGAACTTTGTGGCAGTGGTAAATGGTGGAATATTATTGGCATATAATGATCAAAAATTTAAAGGCGCATGGTGCAGTAATTCTTCTGCAATTGACGAATTAAATAGTATAGAATAAAGCTAACAGTACACCAAATTATGTACCCCTAACAAATTTGAATAGCATAAAGTATCGCTCTAGTTTATTTACTGCTGCATGAATTTTGAATATTACTTGGCATTATGTTAAAAATTACACGAGGAGTCACACAATACAATGCATATTTCGCAAAAATTCTTTCGAACTGAGAAAGATAGCACTTAATATTTATAAAAAATAAATAAATAATAACCTCATTCACTCACTAATTCAAGATCCCTCTTTTCCTTCCGGAAAAAACCAGACAGAATTAAGCAAGATGATCGGGAAATAGTGAGCTCAAAGTCGAGAAAAAGAAAGGAAGGAACTGTGAATAGAGAGAGTAGTTCATACAAAGAGAAGCAAAATGAAAGAGGAAGGTGATGGAAAATATGGTAAAGAATAGTTTCTATGATTAAAGGCATTTTAGTCATTACAGTCTAAGTTGGGCTTACAATATCAAATCCTGTTTGGATCCAAGTGCTCAAGATGTGTTCATTTTCTCATCACTTTCTTGAACTAAGCTGTATTAAATTAATATTCCCATAGTTTAATATGTTTAAGCTAGATTATCATCCAATCAAAAGAAAATGATCATTTTCAGTGCCTAATCCTTGATAAATGAAGAAATGAACCCCCAACTTTTTGTATCCCACTGCTCAACTCTTCCACAGTCAAGCAGTCCCAAACGATTTATTATTCTTCAATAACACATGCTTATTCTTAGCCACTTCTTCAGTTTTTGCCCTCAGGGACATACATTTAGGAGAGTTCAGCTGATGGATCTAAAAATTCGGGTCTTCTTGTCATGCCGATTAAGCCTTAAAACTAATAAAGGCTTATGCCTGACCAAAAGGAAAAAACGAAACAGGATAATGCATATGTAAAGAAATCAGTAACAGCAATCTACAATCAGAAAATTAAACAGCCTTCCATTATGTGATTTACATTTCCAGAACAATGAGTTTAATAATATTCTCCCGGTACTGATGACAACAATTAATCTTTATTATTGAACTATGATATCCCATCTTCCCCGTCATTAAGGAATCATTATTTAAGAAAGAAATACACCAAAAAATCAAATAATTAAAATTACCAATAAGGCAGGACTTCATTTGTAGACGTTTGTGGATAATATAGGATTTGAATCACCTGGAACAACAAGAATAGGATCGTTGAGTCTGCTTTGATCCATCTGAGCTGTCATTGACAAGGGAAACTCTGTTGACTGATAATTCAGGTTTGTAGGAATCCGAATTCAAGGCCTTCCTGCTGACATTGTTATGAATCTCATAACAATTTCAAAAGCCTTTTTAACATTTGTTGAATCCAATGTAGACGTCTCCATCAAAAACAAGCCTTCTGATTCTGCAAGACTTTTGCCTTCCTCCAAGCTTACATCTCTCATGCTCTCCAAATCACATTTATTTCCAACAAGCATCCTCGCAGCAGTTGTATTAGTGAGAGCTGCATGATGAGGGGCTCTTTAATTGAACTTCACGAGGCAATAATATAAACTAATTTGAGATGAGTATAAAAGAATGTAAAACTGAAAAATACCATAATGACATACTTCTCAAGAAGCATATAATACCAAACAATAGCATGATAAAAAAAAAAGAATGAAGTATTGTGGATTAAGAAATTATTGCATGGTAGAGGTGGTGCCAACTTAGGTGGTTAGAGCATGTTTTGTGTAGACTTAAAGAGATCCGATTCATAAGAAAGGGTTAGACCAAACCTTACAGGCAAGTTGTAGTTAATAAGGATGTGCTCTAGATTTTCAAGTAGATTTAACAATGAATCAAATATAGTGTCAAAAAATGTTTCATGTAGCCGACCTTAGAAAAATGCTTCAATCGTTTTAGTTGATGTCCCATGGCTTATGTATGATGAAAAGGGAATAAATCCTTTCCCAACACCTTACAATTTAATTGATTAAACATTCTTGTGTCTTGAGAGGAGTCTAAATTTATCAAGGATAATACATCTAAGGGGTTGAAGGACACTATTACCAAAATTATTAGAAATGGAATACATCCTTCCAAGTTTTGACTTTTACATTTGGGAAACTGGATCCATTTAAAGGCTTGTTAACCATTATCTGGATAAAAACTAATCATCAAGACATCACATATTTTGTGGCTGATCCCCTTACATGTCTAAAAAATGCAGACTCCTATATAGCTCCACAATAGCAGGAAACAATGAATTGGTTCATATGGCTTTGAAAAGTTCCCCAATAACACAAATATAGTGGAAGGCATGCCACTGTCAAATGCAGTTATGCCTTTTAGCTTAGAGATTCATGACAACTGTAAAATCTGTTTAAGTATTGCTGACTCCAACTCCTAAGAAACTTGCTGATATATAGGTTTTTTAACTTCAACAACTAAATCGCATGGTAAGGGAACTAGCAGGTGGCAGCAGATTGGGGTGGAAGTGTTAAGATTTTTATCATTTTTACCTTTATTTTTCTTTTATCATTTTCATTTCTCCTTTACTTTTTCATTTTCCTTTTCCCCATCTTTTCTTTTATCCAAACAGTGTATTGACCAATTTACTTCTCAAAACTGAACATGCGAGGTACATGTGAATGGTTAACAGTCAAAATAATGGAAAAGGGAATTAGGGACTAGCAATACCAGAAAACTGATAACAATGTGGTCAAGAAAAATTGGTAGGAGACCGAGTTGAACAATGTCTATAGGTTGGGGACTAACTCTGTAATTTTCCCTATATTTTTTTGTTATAATTAAAGTAGTTGTACATAGAAATTGACAAACCAATTCGTTAAAGATCCTGCAAAATTAAGAATCTCGACCATAAGGCTTGCATGTAGAGGAAAAATTATTTGTTGCAAAAATTTCTAAAAACCAGAATGTTAAGCAATATCACGTTTCTTGGGCTTGGAATTTTGTAGCACTCTTTTTCCTGCATTACACACTGTTTAGGATGTAGAACATGAGCTTTACCCAAGGCCGGACAACTGCTTGCACATCACACATTCTCTTCAATCACGAATGATTTAGCAATATAATTTAATCACAACTTTTCTCCACTGGGGTGAATGATTTCCAATTTTATAGCTTTCAAATTATATTATTCATTCTTAGTTATGTAAACCACGGACAATTAAAAGAAGGTAATAGCAAACCTAAAATAGAATTCAAACAGTTCTCAAATTTACAAACGCTAATACCACCCCTAATTGTAAACTCTTGATTGTCAACAGCTAAATCATTAGACATACTGCATTTCCTACTTTTTCCTAAATACTAAAACACCAAAAAGCACTGACATTTACCGAACCCCTGATCATCATAATAACCCACATTTATCATATTGAAATCAGATATTACTCAAATTCCATCTTAACCATTTCCTGTGAGTTTACCACCCTAATCTTTCTAAACTTATCGGTATGCAAATATTTATATAGACGAAATGAGAACGTAGAAAATGCCTGGACTCCTGACATATGATACCAATTTTAGTCAAGGTATAACCATTGAGGGAACTTTACACAAAATCAAAATTATAAGAGTCAGACAGCATCAGACAGCATGGATCATGGAGGTTGTACCTTGCCCCTCTGTTGTAATTCTTTCAACTTTAAAACAAAACAAACTAATTTGTTCATACTTCTCCAATAGCTAAAAGCCTACCATTTCATTACAAAGAGAATCAATCCATCAAAGCCCGACCAATAAATCATCACATCAAGATTGCTATGAAAATTCAACCATTTACCCTACTCCCTTTAAAAAAAAAAAAAGTATATTTCAAACTGATGAGCAAACTCACACAACCTGCCCTGAGTATTGGACTCGAAAACCGATAAAAATAGAAAAAGTTTTGAGGGAGAAGAAACGTACTCTTGAGCAGATCAAGCCAACGGGGAATACTATCAAGGGTGGGGTACTTTTAAGTTTGACCCAATCAAAGGAGCTAAATTTCACTTTGACTTCCAAAATCATGAATATTATGACATTGGCCTCTTGTATGGTAAAAGACAAAGATGCCTTTAAATGTTTTGTACAATTACAAAACAATATATTGTTGAAAGGACTATACTACCCTTTTAGTTAATAATTGAAAATAAAACATTTCACCACTTATAAAAACTTCAAAACGAGCTTCCAACACAGGAAAAATTCTCATCTTTTCATCTGCTTGAACCTCAAAATCTAGAACAACTTTGGAACGTTGAAGCTAGAAATTTTTTCACATCAATTACTTCAAATCGGTAAGTACATTCACGCATGTTTAATTTCGTTTTCAATAAATTAGTATACGTTTAAATAGAGAAATTTAATGTCGATATAGATTTTTTTAATAGATCTTACCTGTCAAAAAAAAATTAAACAGATATATAACTTTAGAACGGTATTTTCCTGTGCCAAATTGGGTGTTTTGGCTTAACAAACAGCCAAACAGTCGAAAACAGTCCGACTGCTTGGCTGTTAAACAGCCGAACAGCCAGCTAACAGCCGGCTGTTTAACAGCCGACTGTTAAACAGCCAATTAACCGACTGCAGCTGATTTTTGTTGGCCTTTTCTTATAATTAATAAATGAAGTTGATTCAAACCATTTTCTCATGCAAATATGATAATCCCCGTGTGTTATTTCGGTGATTTCGAATTGAATGAAAATAATCGGTGGGAATGGAGATGGACGAGTGACATACGTGGTTGTATTGCAATTCTCGTAACAGAGAGTACACCATACTTAGAAATGTACCACGATTTGCAAAATAAGCTGAATCAATCTCAATACGATATGCAATTGAGATATCTATTCAACGGTTATGGGGATTCATCCATTCCGATGCCACCGGTATTCGTTACTAATGCTGCTGAATTGAATTATCTATTAGAATTGAATAAAATGCATCGGACTCCGACTGTTCTTGGTGTGACTTTAATTACGAAGGATGTTATCGAAGGTGAACGCGAAGATTCAGATAGGGCGGATAATAATGATCGAGGTTTTTGGGAGACAGTGGAGATAGTTCCTGCGGATAATGTGGATATTCCTGAGACAGTTGCTTCTGATCGTGATGTTGCTGTTACGCGCAGAATTCCGTCGACAGTTGAAGACAATGAGAATATAAACGAGTTTACAAATGAGAATTTGATTGCTTTATCCCGACAGAGACACGAGCCTGGTGGGAGCTCACAGGTTGGAACAAGTGGACCGTCCTCCAATTCTTCCCGTGTGGCTCCCGATGATGAGGACTTGCAAGTCGAACAACTGTTTGAAACCAAGAAAGATTTGCAGGAAGCTGTGCACCTGCTGGCATTAAAATATAATTTTGAGTTCAAGGTAAAGAAATCAAACAAGTCATTGTTGACAGTTGCTTGCGTCGAAGACAGTTGCAATTGGCGCTTGAGAGCAACTAAGACGGACACGAATGAGTGCTTCGTAATTCGCAAGTATTCACGGGAACATACTTACGAAGTGAGAATTCTTCGAAACGATCACAGGCAAGCTCGAGCATGGTTTATTGGTCGACAGATAATGCACAAGTATCAGGATCCACGGACGATCTACAGACATTCGGACATCATTAACGACGTCCGTCGAGAGTACGGAGTGGTCATGAGCTATCAGAAAGCGTGGAAGGCCAAAGAATGTGCGTTGGAGGATTTAATGGGATCGGTTGAAGAGAGCTATGCTAAATTGGCTAGGTATTGCCATAACATGGGGACAACTAATTCTGGCATGGCATTTTTTATTGAGACATGGGGCGATAATTGTTTTAAGTATTTCTTCATGGCTCTCGGACAATGTATTCGGGGTTTTCGAAATGCGATGCAATCCGTAATTCTAGTTGATGGTACAACTCTGAAAGCTAAATATCAAGGCAAATTAATTATTGCTACATGTCAAGATGCCAACATCCAAATTTACCCTATTGCATTTGGTTCTTTTCTAAACTGAGGGAAGTGATCGGGGAAGTCGAAGACCTTGCCTTTGTAACCGATCGAGGACAGTCTATAATAAACGGTATCGCTGAAGTTTTTCCCGAGGCACATCACGGGTATTGCATGTACCATATACAAGGTAATTTGAAGACTAGGTATCGGGGCACAGGCATCGTTTCATTGTTTAGGAGAGCAGCCGAAGCTTACAGTGCTGAAGAGTGTAATAAGTTCATGCTCGAGATATGAAGTAAATCATTACCGGCGTTGGAGTATCTGACGAAGATGGAGATCAAACATTGGGCGCGATCATACTTTCCAGGATGTCGATATAACATGATGACGTCGAATAATGCGGAGTCTCTCAATGCATTGCTTAAGAAGGATCGAGAGTTACTAATTCTCGCAATGATTGAGAACATTCGTACAAGCTACAACAGTGATTTCATGACCGACGTGCGGTATCACAGAGTTGCACTATCGTGTTGGCCCCAGCTCAAGAGGAGAAACTGTTTAAGGCGGCAGATGTTGCGAGGAAGTTGAATGTGGAAGCACTAGATGAGTTTCGCTTCTCCGTGCAATGTGCACGTAATACGGCATATATGGTGGACTTGACTGATAACACATGCACTTGTACGAGATTTCAGTTGGAGAGTTTTCCATGTGAGCATGCAGTTGCGGTAGCCATGTATCGAGGCTTTGTTGCGAGAATGTTATGCTCTTTGTATTATACGACTGAGTCTTGGAGAACAGCATATGCCGAGACTATATTTCCTCTACCGAATGAAACCGAGTGAGAAGTTCCCGAACACATTCTCCCATTTCATAATTTCTTACCACCAGCAGTTGAACCGCGTGGTCCTGGACGTCCAAGTACATCTAAAATACCATCTACCGGAGAGTTTCCTCGACCGCGTAGGTGTGGCCGGTGCAGAGCCGTAGGGCATACTCGGCAATTTTGTACCAGTCAAATTTCCCTAAATGACGACTAGACAGGTACGTGAAATGAATAATATTTCCTTTTACTTTACACTGTTCAATATTTGTTATTTATAAATCTTTCATATTCAATATTTATTCTTGATAAATGGTATTTATAATGATTCATATGAAAAAAATAGTTCCATACTCAGCATACGGGTAAAATAACAAAAAATAATTAAATTTCCAATTTGAATGTTATATACATTGAACACAAATTTACAATTATTTCATAATTACAAAAATAATAAAATTTACAATTTGAATGTTACATACATTGAACACAAATTAACAATTATTTCATAATTACAAAAATAATTAAATTTACAATTGAAATGTTACGTATATATAAATGAAATTTACGGGCCAGCATTAAATTCGAACAAATCACATGCTAGCTTCTTTTTCCAGTTCTGTATCCACGACTGGTTGATTCCATCAACCTTATGTTCTATACTTAAAAATTCAACGTACTTAATGACAAATATGCCACAGCCACCGCTACAATTGAACAAGAATGAATCAGTTCAGTACTGTGTAAATAAAAATTAAATCTGAAAGAAGAAAACACCAAAGTTCAAACACTTACCTTACGGACTGTCGCGCTGTTGTCGCGTTCCGAACGATCCGCAATCTGTCCTGACGTTTATCCCTGCTCGTCTGGCCATCATAGGAACAATTACAGTCACGGACTCCAAGTTTTGCTCCAACTGGCCTTGTGTCAAACATGAATGATCTGGGTCGTACACATATATAGTCGAGTCAGCAAAAAGGATCTCCAGTGTAACATAGTGTTTATTGATGCACGCTGGAATGTACATATGTGTACAACCCTCCCATGATTTTCCCCCGACACTTGGTGACAGTCCTATCACCCACTCGAGCATATATTCTGGCACTGTGTACTCGTTACCCATAAGTTCGAGCGACTGATACTCTATGGTAACGGCACCCAGGAACTCGGTGTTTAATATGACTCGACCATGGATATCAAATGATTTTGGATGTCTTTGAGCTTGATCTCGCAGCAAGTCCATGGCCAGGTCGATGTGCTGCAGCAGGAAACACCAAAAAAGTATGAGTTATTCATTTAATAAACACAATGTCACTTAAAAACACGAAATGAATAGTTCACTTACATCGTCAGCGAGCCAAGCTCCCGCAGTGGTGATATTGTGGAACCACTTGTAAGGGTCCGAGACCGTCCTTTGACCTATTGTGCGGCTAACTCTGTAAAAAATAGGGAAATGTTAAAATAAGCGTAGACGAGTTAGCGTACAGTACTTTATTAAAATCATACAATACTTACCCGGGGATAATTCTCCTCCACTCTATCTCGAACGCTTTCCACTTGGCATTGTCCACCTCTCTGAATAAGTTCGGGTATGTCCCATCGATGAACGTCATCCTCTTGGCCTCAGCCGTGAAGGGGGAAACAACATACTATGACGGCACTCTCAACCTCTTGCCGACCACCTGCTCCGTCTCGTCAACAGCATGTCTCTTACCCTCAATCACGTCGGGCGTCCTCTCGACCTCCGGGGCCACCTCCTCCGCCCCCCCATCGGGGCCTCCCCCTCCGTCGCCACCTCCTCCACCCCTCCCGTCGGGGCCACCCCCTCCGTAGTCCCCTCTCCCATCCCCATCGAGGCCACGCCCTCCATAGAAAATCACAATGACTCCAATGTCTCATCACGCCAAAAATGTGGGTGACCCCCCTCTCCATCATCATCTCTGCCACCCTCTCGATCATGATCTCCGCCATCCCCTCTGTCCCCCCATCGTCTGTCGGCTAAATCTCCTCTAAGCGCCGCTACTGTATCCTGAAGGTCGACAACGGAAGACTGTAGTATTCCAACATCATGTGATAGATCTTCAACCCTCCCTGTCAACTCTCGTCCCATATCGTCGACCCTCCCTGTCAGATAGTCAACCCTCCCTGCCAGATCGTCGACCCTCCCTGTCAACTCTCGTCCCAGATCATCGACCCTCTCCGTCAAATCTCGTCGTAGCGTGCCGACCTCCTCCGCTATAAATCCAGTCAAACGGGCATAGAAATCAACACTGTGCCCCGGAGACACACGGGGGAGGCGTCTGGACGGAGGTGATGCCAATGGCGGCGGCGATGGCCCCGGCGGAGGTGATGCCACTAGAGGTGGTGATGCCCTTGACGGAGGTGATGCCAATGGCGGGGACGATACTCTCGACGGAGGTGATGCCAATGGTGGTGGCGATGCCCTCGGCGAAGGTGATTGTCGATCAGCTGGACCGCCCTCCTACATAAATAAAATGAAAAATTATTCAATAAATTATTCAATAAATTTATACGTCGACGATATTCAATAAATTATATTTCATTCACATACCCAATCTCGGTCCAAGCTCGGATCAGACATCTCCTCGTCTGGGGTGTGCGAAACGCCTAAATCCTGCACAAGACCCCGAGCCTCCTCTTTCATCGACGGCGTCAACTCAGGTATGACTTCAAGCTGACATATTGACATTTCAACTACTTAACGATGATGTAAACAAAATTTTAAATTACGTATAATATAAATCACAAATGTATAATACTTACCTGAGGATCGTCAAGGAGGGCCGATAACTGCTTCCCAGTGGGACATCCCTCCGCTCGCGATGATCTCCAATGATGCATCCGAGGACAGCGTGTCTCCCCTCGCTGCGCAAAGCGGGCCCCCAGTACAGGTGCTATCTCATACACCCAAATCTGTAACACATACACTTATTAAGCATCAATGTAATACACTAAAACTTTAACTTTGATTATATTAAATATTTACCTGCACCGCTAAGGGCAATCCATATGTATCGTATTTACGCATCAACCCCCTGAGCCTCGAGTGCGATCTGGTGAACACATGTACGGTGCCTTCGTAGCATCTTCGGCCTCACGAATAGTTGTTGAACACATCGATGTTGTCAACAACTTGCAAATGAAAATTGTCGATGACAGTCTTCTTGTAATGACACATCATTACACTCTCGAGGATGTAGACCAGCCCAAGCTTCAATCTATCTAGCATATGGTCGCACCCCCTGATCGCGACCATCAAGTCGGGTAGAGGCATCGACCGATGTCCCTGGAAGTACGTCTCGTACAGCCTATTGCTTCTCTCCATGGCTGCATCGTCGCCCGTAATCCTCAGTCCAGTGATCAATGAAAACTCAAACATCGAGAAACTGACGACCTTGCCCCCGAGGTCGAACTGGAGGGAATCGCCGTCGACTGACCTCAGAAGCCGACATAGAAGTGCATCAATGATCTGTCCTGAATACTGCACCTCTCGCAACTGGTGCAGTGGCCACAAGAAGGACTGTCGTAGCGTATCTCCGTGCTGATCATCGAGCAACTCCAACACAGTAGTAAAACTCTCAAAGCTACTGTTCCAAGTAGCTTTCCCCGACATCCGTCTCAACTCTGCATCTAAATGATACTCCATCCTACAAAAATTCAAATGTTATAGCATTGAACATGAGATAACAAAAGAAACATAATCTCACAAAATCAAGAGAACCGAACTCTAATTACCATACAATCACAAATATTACATTTGAAAAATATATTTACAAAAAATAACAAATCAAATTAAATGTATTGTCAAAAAAATTAAAGATTTTCATAAAAGAACAATAAAATGAACAAAACAAATTATTAATTTCGAACAATATTATGTATTCAATTATTAAATTATATAAAAAAGGAAATTATAAAAATTAAATAATTAAATAAAATAATTATTATTTGGAAAATATATTTACAAACAAAAAATTTCAAATTAAATACATTTTCGAAAAATGTAAAGACTATTTATATTATTTAAATAAATTTGAAAAAAAATTAAAGATTAATTTAATAAAAAAAAAGGAACAAAACAAAATTGTTAATTTTAGAATATTTCAATTATTAAATTATATAAAAGACAAATATAAAAATTAAATAAATAATTACTTTACATTTTCAAAAAATGTAAAGTCCATTTATATTATTTAAATAAATTTGAAAAAATAAATTAAAGATTATTTCATAAAAAAAAAAGGAACAACACAAAATTGTTAATTTTAGAATATTTCAATTATTAAATTATATAAAAGACAAATATAAAAATTAAATAAATAATTACTTTACCTTTTTCTAAAATGTAAAGACTATTTATATTATTTAAATAAACTTGAAAAAATAAATTAAAGATAATTTCATAAAAAAAAAGAATCAACATTGTTAATTTTACAATATTTCAATTATTAAATTATATAAAAGACAAATATGAAAATTAAATAAATAATTACTTTACCTTTTTTTAAAATGTAAAGACTATTCATATTATTTAAATAAATTTGAAAAAATAAATTAAAGATAATTTCATAAAAAAAATAGAATCAACATTGTTAATTTTACAATATTTCAATTATTAAATTATATAAAAGACAAATATAAAAATTAAATAAATAATTACTTTACCTTTTTTTAAAATGTGAAGACTATTCATATTATTTAAATAAATTTGAAAATATAAATTAAAGATAATTTCATAAAAAAAATAATCAACATTGTTAATTTTACAATATTTTAATTATTATATTATATTGACAATGATAAAAATTAAATAAATAAATAACATAATTACTATTTAATCAAATAAAAAATTTAATTAATTATAAAAATTATAAAAAAATTTAAAATTAAATATTTAGTCTGGGCCATTAACAGTCGGCCTAGACAACAAACCCAGACTGTCAACAGTCGGTGACTGTTGGCCGGGGGTCGGGAATCGGTCGGAAATCGCCATTCCCGGCCACTGAGCTCCAAAAAAAGCTAAAAATCCACATTTTTCACACTCCTAGCATGCCCACAATCTAACTACTCATGCCCATGGATCTAATTAACCGAAATTACTAAGGAAAATGCTATAAACTTGCACATGAACAGCATTAACTGGAGAAAAGTGATAAAAACTAACCGGTTATTTTATTTCCGATGTAGATGATGGTCGTTGACTGCGACGTTGGTGTAACTCCGGTGGTCGGTCGGTCGAATTTCTAGAGTAGGTCGGTCGGTCGATCGGTCGGCGGTCGGTCAGAGATTTTCAAACAGTCTGAAGGATAAAATGACCTTTTACTGTGAAGTTTTTTTTTTTAACTTAATTTGTTTTTTTTAATTCATTTAATGGGTCAAAGGCCAATGTCAAATTTTGCTACAGTGGAAGAGCCATTTTCGTGTATTTCCTCGTCCCAAATCTGTGCCTTAACTTCTTTCCCATCAAATTCAAGCGACTGCGTCTGAAAGTCAACTCCAATGGTGGCCTTTGAATGCATATTAAACTCATTTCTGGCGTAACGAGAGAGTAAAATTGATTTTCCAACTCTCCGGTAATCACAATTTTGAACAAATATTCCTCCCCCTCGTCCTCCAATGGGAGATTTTTATAAATAACCGGCCACTATTCATTTTTGATAAAATGTCTATAATACCCTTAATGAAAGGATTTGTCATATTTTGCACAAGATATCCTTAATTTATTGGGATAGTTCTAAAATTCCTCTATTTCTTTCGTTTCGAGTTTTAATATATAGTTCCATCATTTGATCTAATAAATTAGCATATTCTGTAATATAATTGTCATGTAATTCACTAAGATTATCATATTCTTTAGATGAAATATCCATAGTCTTTAGTTGAGCAAAAATATTTCTTATTTTTCGTAATAGTTTTTCTAACAGATTATCTAATCCTTTAATTGTATAACCTGGCATTATTCAGATAATTCCTTGCAAGCTTTATGAATAATAATAACATGTTAGATAAGTTTTTTGCAAACATGAAAAGTAATAATCCCTACGATTCTTTCAAGATATTAGAAGAATTCTTTCTAAATTTAACAAAGACAATAATTTTACCTTACTTTTGATCTTAAATCTGTATTCTTAGAATCGAGTGACCTTCAGGCTCTGAATCTGCAAACTGCTCGCTCAAACGGCCTCTTGCCTCAATGGAAATTCTGCTATTTCAGCTTCTTGCCCTCACTGTATCTTTTCTTAGAATTAAGAATAAAGATCTTAAGTAAAGAAAATTCTCTCTTTGTGAAAGTAAGAAAGAAATTATCTTCTTCAATCTATCAAGAATCTATGGGATAGGAAGTTTAGAAACTCATATCTTTTTTATATCAAAAGATTGAAATTTTATTTCTATAATGATTTATACAAGATTTCTATTGTATACAAGGGGTTTCCAGAAAAACTGATTTTAAAAAAAGCTTAAGGAAAGAGAATGGTTTCTAACTCGAGATGATCCATTCTTTCCCCAAAGACCTCTATTTATACATGACTCAAATTCACTATTATTGATCTATTACATCATTACATACATCAGAATTTTGAAAAAAGGCTCACATGTCTCTCTATTCTTTTCCTCCTGGGGTCTACATTTTCACATGCATTCTTTGCCTTTCCATCAAAGGGGTATCTTTTTCTCTATTATTGCCTTTCCATCTTTAACTCCATATGCAGCTGGCTAGATGCTTTGGTAGTGGTAGGTCCCCTTTTATCTATCTCCATTCATCTTTTATCTTGAAAAATCAATCTTTTAATCTTGTCTGCATGTGGGGCACTCCCTCAATCTACATGATTCTTGGATTGTTGTAGGACTTCCATTAATTTGATGAGTATCAAATTTTTGGATATATTCTTTCAAAATGGTAGATTTTTCTTTTCCATTATTCGTAAGGAGTGTCCATCCTTCATATTGGCACAAGCATCTGAATTTTTTATCATATAAGTTCTTTGCAATGTTGTAAAGAACTTTCATCCCCAAAACTCTTTGAGATTTTATCCATGATTAATTGATTTTAGGCAATGATTTATTATTTCGGCCAACTTCAATCTGGAAATCTCGGCCAACATATCCAATTGTAATAATATGTTCAGCAGGATAATATATCCTTCCATCAACCTCGGGACTTATTGAATAAAATTTGATATAAATCGACCTCCCTTGGGCAAATTTTGAAACTTCTGTCCTGAATATATCATCAAATTTTTCAATTTCTTTTAAATCTTTTCCTGGATAGATCAAATCCAGAAATCCATAATCTGCTGCCATTTTGACCATGAAAGGGTCTGCATCTTTGGTAATTATTAATATGGGATAAACATGATCTCCCGATGCAATAAAATATGATTCATTTTCTTCTAATTCATAAACAATTTTGGCAAATGATCTATATTCTTCTTATTTTGATGATAAAGGGGTATCATCATTTTCATCAGTTTTGATTCTTATAACTCTTGTATGTTCATCACCATTTTTTATAGTCACCTTCCGGGGACTTGCTATGTCTCGTTTGATATTGTTGGGTCCACTGCTGCTTCCTAACTGTGTACTTGTTTGTATTTTTGAGATTGTATCAATTGGTATTTCCTGTTTGGTATCTAATGACTCGAATTGTGAAGTAATATCAACAATTCTGTCATTCAATTCTTTGGTATATTTGGAATGAGAATTAGAGATTTCCACCAATAATTTGACATTTTGTTGAATAGATTCCGCCATTTCCTTTAACTGCTCAATTCCAATTTTCATATCTTCAGATTCTTCCACGAGGAATTTCATTCATCTGTTGACGTCTATTAATGAATTTTTGATATTATCCATCTCCGAATTCGATATTCCTGCTCAAAAAATCTGCAAGATAATTATTTATTCCTTTAATATGAACAATATCAAAATTGTAGAATGATAAATATGCTTGCCATCTGTGTAACCTTCTATATTGAGGTTCCATAGGTAACTTATTTCTAATAAGTCCTGCAACTTGAGAATTATCAGTTTCAACAACAAATTTTTTAGATAAAAAGAATAATGAAAACTTTTTTATTCCTCTAATAATTGCTAATAATTCTTTTTCATGAGTAGTATAATTTATTTCTGCTTGGTTAAAATTTCCACTTGAATATCTACATATTTCATTTAAATCTGTTTTTAATATAGCTGCCCAATATTTATCCGAGACATCAGTATTGACAATTAGATTATCTTTTTCATCTGGTAATCTTAATTTTGGTAAATTTTTACATTCTTCTTTTAATGATTTAACAATTTCAGTATGTTCTTTGTTCCATCCTTTAGTATTTGTTTTCCTAAGTAGAATTTGTATCTTATGTCTCTTTTTTTAGAGATTTTCAATAAATCCTTCAGCATAGTTTAAACATCCTAAAAATTTTTGTATTTGTTCTTTGGATTTTAATTCATCTGAAAAGCTTTTTTTTTTAAACCAAATGGCATAACTAACTATTCATATTTTCCTTGAGGTGTACTAAAAGCTGTATATTGTATACTATCTTCTTCCATTTTTATTTGCCAAAATCCTGATTTACAATCAAATTTGGAATAATATTGTTTTCCTTTTACAAGGTTTATTAGGACTTTTTTATTTGGTAAAAAGTAACCATCAAATTTACCATTCTAGCTTTTCTTCTAACCTGCTCAGAATGTTTCATAACCATAAAAGCTGGACTACTATGAGGTCCATTACTGGGTCTAATTAGCTTTTGTTCTAATAGTTCTTTTATCTGAATTTTAAATTCTTGCATATCCTGTAAGGCATACATCATTGGTCTAACTCTTATTATAATATTTTCTGTTAATTCTATTTTAGCTTTAGGATGATATGATTTCCAAAATAATAATGGGTTTTCTTCATAAATTTTTTCTAATTGTTCTATGATTTTTCCCATACTTATCTCTATTTCTGATTTTAGGATCTTTTTATATGATAGTTTTTTATTTTTTAGTTCATCTTGTACTATTGGTCGTTTTTCCCATTTATCACCACGCTGGGCTGACTGAATTCTGTAGGGTCTAAATTCTCTTGGTATTTTTAATAGATGTGTACAAGGTATTTGTAACATTATCATGTAATTATTTTGTTTGTAATATTGAAATTGTTGGATAAAATCATTTCTTAATAATATATCACATTCTAATTTATTATAATTATATACTTTATTTATTATAACTTGTTTACTACCAAGTATTATATTAACTTTTTCAGCACTATCAATTATTTGAGTACTTTCTCCAGTCACTCCTGTTATTTTTATTTTACTATTTTTATTCCATGATTTTATTAAGAAATTTTTAAAAATTGTTATATCACTTCCTGTATCAATTAAGGCACAAGTTATATTTGTTTCTACTATAGTAACTTGTATATATAATCCCACCTATTTTTATTGGTACCTTTACCTTTAATTGTGTAATATATAGTTGTCCATCAAATTTTCTGTGTTCATATGGTTCTATCTTGTAAGTCATTAATCCTTCATTTTTATTTGCAGCCATATGACATTCACCAGCTCCTGTATCTATCAATATATTTGCTCCTTTTATATACTTTCTACCGTTGAAATATTTTCCTTTTATTTTCATATGTCCAATATTTCTATAAGGTTTTATTTCTTTTATACTACTAGTTTCTCCTATATATTCCTTTTTATTAGGTAGTCTAAAACTTTTTGATTTCTTTATCAACCTTCATTATGAAATATTATTTTATAATCTTCTTCTTCTCTTAACTCTGTTATTTTAGGCTTATTTTTAGTTATATTAAATTCATATTCTTCTGAGATAAGATTTATTTGTTTGTTTGGTTCCACTATTCTACTAATATCCTTACATTCCTTATGAATTTCTATGTATGGTTTATTGGAATAAATATTCTCATAATTAGAATTAGTAAATGTGTATAATGCCCTATATTCGATAGTCATAATTTGATCTCCTGGTTCCATTATATCATTTCTATGTAATTTGAAATGTAATCCTAAAATTTCATTAAAATTTTTATCTTTCAATGAGACACAATATTTTGGGTAACAAGTAAATATTAACTTTTGATATGCTAAATTTCTTTCTATAGTTCCTAAATGACCATCTTCCAAATTTATAATTCTTCCATCATGTAAACTTACAGTTAATGGTGAATCTACTCCTTCCCTAAATAAGGATTTAAACATTATTTGTATTCCTGCTAAATAAACATATTGGATCCTTTCATTATGTTTTTTACTTATTTTTGATAATAATTCTGATACTGTATTTTTTGTTAAAATGTTTATTTTATGTGTTCCTTGAGTAGTTCTAACATCTATAGTTTTTTCAATTTTATGGTATTCATTTACTGCTATTCTTTCTCTTCTCCATATTCTATCTAGAATTTCTCATTTTCCTATTTTTAAATCTAAGGATAACTTTTGTATTTTCTTAAATTTATTATTATCAAAAGTTACTTTTAATCCATAATCTTCTATTCCCTCATATTCTTGAATTTCTATGTTATTATTTTCTATTTCTTCAATTTCTCTATTCAGATTCTGATCCATAATCTTCTGAATCTACTTCACTTATAAATATTTCTTGATTATTATAATTTTCAATATCAGATATTTCACTTAATTCGCTTTCTATTTCAAAATAATCCTTTTGTAATATTCTCACTTTTTTCTTTGTGCAATTAAGACTTATATGACCTATTTCTCCACAATTCCAACACTTACATTGTTTTTTATCTTTCTTATAAGGTTTATTTTTCTGTATATTATTTTTCCTTTTATAATATTTCCTTCCGAGTTTTATGTATTTTTTCTTAAAGTTTCTATATTTTTTAAACTTCCTGTTTTTATATTTTCTTTTATTTCTTTTTTCAGAATTACATCCCCATCTTGTAGGTTTTTCCATATCTTCACAACATATTCTAGTTAATTTCCTTGATTTTTTCAATAATTGTCTTTGTTGACATATATATGCAAGTCTTTCAAACAAGAATTTTATTCTTGATCCTAGTGTTCTAGGTATTCCTATATTTTCTTTAATATATTTTTCAAATTCTATTTTAAAATATATTCCCCATGAACCTGGTAATTTATTATAATACATATCTTGATATACTTCTTGATTCTCATTACTATAAAATTGAATATAATAGTATTCCTTGAATTCACAAGTATATTCTTTAATTTTACACATATCACAAATTGTTAGATTAATTAACTTAACTCTTGCATTATCTTTTTCTCGTATTGCTTCTTCTTCATAATTTTTTAACCAATTTTCTCCTAAGAATTCATCTGCAATATATTCTACTAATCTTTCTATTCCTAGTTTATCTGACTTTATTATTTCTGTTTGTACATTTCTTTTTATTAATGATTTTGTATCACTACTAATTCCTTCCCACCAATTTCTAACATTTCCTTCAAAAGATGCAATTAAAAAATCTATTCTCCTTTCAGTATTTTCCCATGTATCATCTTTATTATATAAAAAGAATAATATCATTGAGTCTGCCCAAATTATTAAGGCTTTCTTAGTATCTACTTTGCAATCTAAGTCTAATTTTGTTCCTCCATGGTTAACAGGTTTATCATAATTATTATTTAATTCAAATCGGTTGTTTATCTCTTATTTTATCATAAAATTGCATATATGATTTATTATACATCGAAGCATAGCTTTCATCTGGATCTATTGATTCTTGTTTAGAGGTTCCTACGGGATTAGGTCATCCTCCAGTATTCATTAAAATTTGGTATTCATCATCTATACTTTCTAAACTTAAATGATCAAAATTATCTATAAGTAGATCTAATTCTTCATTCATCTTCTTTGTCTTGATTTTCTTCAATTTTTTGTTTACCTAATTTTTTTCTCTAGATTCCCCTTCTTCTATTATTTTAGGTAATATATTTTTTCTAAACTCATCATCCATGCTTCCTGTTTCTATTATTATATTTTTCCTTTCAATATGTTTTTTTCCTATTCTGGTTATTTCTTTTTCTATAAATTTTTTATCTACTCTATTATTCTTTTCTTAATTTTCTTTTAATTTTCTGACTTCAAGTTTTAATATATTTATATCATTTCTAGTTTCTTCTATTTCATTCTTAATTTCTTGTACATCATTAATTAATGTTCTTATTAAATATTTTAATTCTTCCATATGTTCACTGATTGACATTTTATTTATTTTTTGATTGACAATAAAATACTACTTATTATTTATTAATCTTATTCTCCTTAACTTTCCTTCTAAAATATTTTTAGTTTTTTCCATTATATTTTTATGATGATTCATATATTTCTCTATGATACAATTCATTTTCAAATATTTCGCAAATTATTTCATATGTACGTCTATCTTTGATAAATCCTACAATTAATTTATGTAATATTTGTTTTTTTATTTCTCTAGGTAAATTCCTAGTTATATATAATGTTATTATTTTTAATTTATTAGGGATGGGGTTGTAAAATATATAACATCCTTTTTCTTCAATACATTGATAATAATTATTTATTTTTAAGATTTTCATGATCTCTATGGCTCTGATACTAAAGGACGGTTACTACTATGAGTGAACAAAAATCTAATAATCTAAAAATCTAATAATCATGAAACTAAAAATCTAAAATTTTAATATTCCAAAAACTCTTTTATTTTTGCTATTAGGTGTATATAAAGTCTTAAGATAAAAACTAATTTTTTGTATGCTTGTGGTAATATATTTTTTATTATCTTTTTCATAAATTTTTAAGTAATTCTTCAAAATTTAGTAATGTGTGGGAATTTATAATATCAATATCTGTTATCATATCTATGTCTGTTCTAAAAGGTATATCATATTTTGAGATATTTTTCTTTCTTTTTTCCAATTTATCTATTATATCTTGTATATCTTTTATGATTATCGATCTTACAATTCGTTTAGCAAAATTTTCTAATAAGTTTTCTTTGAAATATTTTAATATTTCTTATGATGCATATAATTGTTCTTGATATCCTATCTTATCAATTTCTTTTTCAAACTTAATTTCTTTTTTTATTTTTAACAACCTTTTTTATATTATATGGTCCTCTCTTATATTTGGATTTTTCTATTTTATAATTATTCATTAATAATTCTCACAAATTTTTAGAAAAATTACTTGTTAGATTTTTTAAAGACTTAAATAGAAGATTTTTATTAGATAAAGGGTTGTTTTTTTTAATATTTGTTAAAGGGTGTTTTAGGTAGTTCAAAATGTTTATAAAAGTCAAAGGTCATTTTGGAAAATCTCTCTCTTATTTGGGTCAATTTCATGTATTTCCCTCGTCCAATTAGGAACCAATCTCAGATTGTGGCGACCCTGTTTTCGTCCCCAGAGCTTTATTCTTTTTCAAGGCAGGAATGCGCAGGTAACGGTGGAAGGACTATGACATTTGATTTGATTTAACGGTAGAGAGACTATGACTCCAAGTTACACAGGGCTCACTCCGTACATTTGTACAGCACATGGCTTTTACCCTTCCTTGGGTTATTTTAAAGGCTGAATCCCAATCTTGATAGTCACATCGTTCCGTTCCTAGGGTTTTGTGAAGGAAGTAAATTGTGGGAGAGAACAAAAGCTGTCTGTACACTGCGCCTACAAGGAATCTAATTTCATGTATCAGGAATTGAACCCCCACACTACAACTGCCAGTAAAATTTGAGATAACATCATTTATGTCCTTTTTATCAGTGAGCCCCAAGGGGCTTCCTTAGGGTTATTTTAATTGTACATCAAAAGATGTATGTCAAGGCATTTTATTCGTAGTGGGATCCTCTCCATGTGAAGGGATTACTTTGATGATATACATTGAGTATAACCCTTTTTCCTTAAATTGAAGGGATGTACAAATGGGTTTTTCCTTAAATTCGAGTCTTTAAATTATGGTTGGTCAAATCCTCCTAATTGAATTCAATCGAATAGGACCCGATTCGAGCGGTTCTTTTTAAATGAAATACCCGAATGAATATTTGAATTGAGAACCAAAAAGTTCGGTTCAATTCTCGGTTCTAGATCAAGAACCAAATTTCCTTATTTTTTAATTTATTTATTTTAAATAAGTCAAATTATTTTTTTCTCTAAATAAATTTACTAACTAGTTAATTCAGTTCAAACAAAAAAATATGATTTTTCCTATTTCTAATTTTCAGTCAAAACCTAACTTAATCAAATTGATCTAAGTTTTACCCAAATTTGTTATTTTACCGTAATGTCGTTTATACCATTCTATAGAAATCGTATTGAAACTCGACAACTCTCCTGTGATTTTAACAATCAAATCTATGAAAAACTCAATAAAAAGAGATAAAAAAGGCATAAAATTAGACTACGTTATTTTATAAGAGCTAAAATTGAACATATCATTAGTTAAATTGATGTAATTTTGTAAATATTAAAAAATTAATTATAGTACAGAACCTGGGAACCGAACTCGAACGGTTCCATAATTAAATTTGGATATGACGATTTTACTTACTAAATACCTGAAAATTTCAGGTCCAGTTCCGAATCGAACCGGACCATGCCCACCTCTACTTTGAACTTTATACACACTTGATGTCAATGTGATCATTTAATTTGATTTTATTTTATCATGGTGGCGTTACTTTATACTAATGTTACCAAAAACACCTAATTTAATTTTTATTTTATTATCGCCACTCAATTATATATAACGTCAGCATGATAGTGGTGGCAGTGGACTGAGCCGAGTCAAGCCGACTTGGCCCATACCCACGAGCTCGACTTATGCAACCTATGAGTTTGTGAGTTCACGAGCCAAGCCAAGTCAAGCTCAAGATTTTTTTATCATTTTTTTTTTTAATTTTTTGCACTTTTTTTATACATATTTTTGACGGACTCACTAGCTGAGCTAGTGGGCTCGTGAACTTTAGGCTCTGGGCCGTGCTCATGAGCTCAATGAGCAGAGCCTTTGCTCGGCTCGAGCTCAGGCTCTTCCCAAAACAAGCTCGAGCCGTCCATGTGCCAATTTTGACGAGCCAAGGCTCAACTTGTCAAGCGAACTCCCCATTTAGCTTGGGTTGAGGCTTTGACTCGTCCGAAAACGAGTCGGATCCGTCAATGGGCCAAGTTTTGATGAGCCGAGTCGACATGCCGATGTACTCGACCCTTTAGCCATCCCTACGCCATAACCATCCTTCTTTTCAACATTTTCACGATTTTTAAAAGAGGTAAAATGGAAACTTTACATTGTATATAAAATAATTTTAAAAAATATAAAATAAAAACTTTTGTTGAAAAAATAAAATACTGAAAAAAAACTTATTTAAAAAAGGTTACTTAAAAATAAAATAAAAATTTATTTTAAAAAAAGTTAATTAAAAATAAAAACTTATTTTAGAAAATGTTTCTAAAATAAAATAAAAAATTATTTTTTAAAAAAGTTACTTAGAAAAATAAAATAAAATAAATTTTTTTTAAAAAAAAATCCTTAAGAAATAAAAAAGAAAATCTTATTTAAAAAAAAAACTTTTTTAAAATAAAATAAAATTTATTTAAAAAAAGTTACTTAGAAAAAATAAAATAAAAGGTTATTTTAAAAAAAAAGTTCCTTGATAAAATAAAATAAAAACTTATTTTAAAAAAAATGTTAGTTAAAATAACGTAAAAATTTATTTTAATAAACGTTAACTAGAAAAATAAAATAAACTTATTTAAAAAAATAAAAAAAAACTTTTAGTTTAATTTTTTTACAATTTATTTTTTATATATAATACAAAGTTACCATTTTACCCTTTTTTAAAAATTAATGAAAATGTTGAAAAGAAATTTGGTGGCCATGATGAAACGTTATATGGAATGAATGATCATAGTAAAATAAAATTGAATTTCATGATCATGATGGCACTAAGTATAAAATTGATGGTCATAATAAAACAAAATCAAATTTGGTAGCAACTATGACACTAAATATAAAGTTGAGTGGCCATTAATGAATTAAAAGCCCTTTAATGTATTTTATAACGGTTTGGGTTTGGCCTATTTCTCGTTAAATAGTTTTTGAAACAACAAATGAGTAACTAAAACACAACTCCATTCAAATTCGAATTACCCACATAACATTTAACCAAATCCTATTAACTTTAGTAGTTTAAACTATTCATATCTATATGCACCAAGATCTCGATTCATGATTTTATTATTATTATTATTATTATTCTTTTTGGTTCGAGAAATCAAGATAAGATGAATAGAAGTGACTCTTTTTCATTTTGAATTCCATCTTCGAAGGAAAACAGCAAATTGGAGCATTGTCCCCTTGGTCTTTAATGTTATCAAAATTATTGTACTTGTACCAAATTGATCTAGATTTATTTTTCGTAATAACATGATTTCTACCAAAAATAAATAAAATGAAGGAAATGAATAAATAAAATAAAAATGAAACAAACTACAAGTCTTCCATCTACTTCAACTACACTTCCACCCCCCAATTGCGTTCGACTCTCAACTCGCAGTCGTTAGCCATTGTTCTAACTCTTACCAGACTCTACTAACTCTCAGGGTTCTATCTGGCCCACCCTATCTAGCCCATAGGTAAGCCCAACATAATTTCTTTTTCTTTTCTTTATTTTCTATCAAAATTATGAGTCTTTCCTATTATATCTTCAATATATTGTTTCACGTGTCGTGCAGATCCATGTCAATATAAAATTGAATGGTTTTCATTCAATAAGTTTAATTGTATGACTACAATGAAAGGTTGAAGACCAACATGTTCCATTGTAAGTATTGTTTGGCAAAGCTTTTAAACTTATAAGTCGTGAATAAATACGTAAATAGTAAGTAACTGTGGATAAAAAATTTATTAGAAAGCAAAAATTAGGGGTGTAAAGCTACGCGGCTCAACCCATGCACCTTACATCTTGTGGTTGGCATGCCTTTAAAGGTGAGTTGTACCATGCTTGGGGACCTACGAGCCTTGTTCATTTCTTTATTTTCTTCACAAATAAATAAAAAAGTTCTAAAATAAGTGTTGGATCGATGTATTATAATTTGTTTTGCCATATATAGTTAAGTAGATGCTCCAAAACAAAGAAATTTTCACATATCGTTAAGGTTTTTACGTTCTTTAAAGTAGTTAAAAAAAATTTCCTTATTGCCTTTTTCTGATAAGCCGTGTCTTTCCCTGCTAAGGCATTGGCGTTTTTCTTCTTGATGATGGCATTGGCTCTCTTTCGGACATCCATGGCTGCGGTGTATCAGGTTGGTGATTCTGCAGGTTGGAACGCTTTCGGTACCGATTATGGAACCTGGGCTGCCGCCAATACCTTCTAAGTTGGAGACTCCATAGGTATAAATTGTACTCTTCTTCTTTTGTGCACACGACAGACTATTAAATCGATCTCTATCTCGTTTGATATCAAACTGCGAGATCGTGTTTGGACCTCGAAAGTTTCTTCTTTGTATATCGTTTAATTTCTTGATATCTTTTCAATTCCTTTTGCTAACTATTGATTGTGGCGTATATTTGCAGTTTTCAATTACAACCCTCAATTGCATAATGTTCTGCAAGTGTCCAAATCAGATTATCAAACATGCACAACCTCAGCGCCTATTGCAACCTTCAACACTGGAAGTGATTCAATCCTTCTTCAAACCTCTGGGAATCACTACTACATCTGCGCCTTCCACTGTCAATCTGGAATGAAAGTTCCTATCGAAGTCCCACCCGGCGGCAACCCGTCTCCACCTGCTAACGACCCATCTACGCCCGTCAACAACCCGTCTCCACCAGAAAACAACCCGGATACGCCCACGAACCCGGGATTCAGAGGCTATATTTATCCTCCTCCATATCTTCAAGGGTATGATCCAAAATGGTCCTATGGTGGTTCAAGCAGTCTGTCCTCCGGAAAACTTGGACTGCTGATTGGTGTGGTTTCACGTCTATTGGTTTTCTATCTTTACTAGTGAACATTTTTTGAAATTTAAGCACTTTAGAATAGTGAAATAACGATCAAAAAATCAATTTTTGGACCAAAAAATCAATTTTTTGGTCCAAAAAATCACTCCCAAACAAGCTGTAACTCTTCTTTACATTCCTATTTTGTGTTTTCATACATATTTTAACAAGAACGTTTTTATTTTACGGCTTCATTTTTACGTTCCTCCTAATGAAAATTAGGATTAGATACATGAGAAGTACCCAAGAAACGTAGTAAAGCTCGCGACTTGACCTGTAAAACAAAAAGATAAATCCTCAAATATACACATACACAAATGCAGAAAACTGGAACATAGAGTAGAATGTTGACTGATAAAATCATACATTGGATAATTAACAAAATATAAATCAACATATAAGGATTTGGATTATTCGTATTAATGGTGTTGACATTTCAAAATGAAACTTTCAAGTGTTAATATGGTATCAGTACCATTAAATTTCAACGAACAATTCGATCCGATTAATACTTGAAAACAAAACATAGATTTCAAATTGACTTTGTAAGTTGACAATAAGATTCGACTTTGTACTTGTGCTTGCACTAATATCAAATCGACTCACCCAAGTGCACACAAATCAACAAGAGCGTGAAGGAAGGACTTCTATTTCTGTGGACAGAATACTGTAAACAACCAAGTCATGAATTCTCCCCTTAAGGTACGAGTACTTTCTCAACAGACCTTCCTTGCTAAACCCGGTTTTCTCCACAACCCGCTGAGAGGCCTTATTCTCCACATCAACATAAGCCTGCAGCCTTACTAGTTCAGGAAAATCACGAAACACCTGAGGAATTGCCATCTTAACAGCATTACTAGCAATCCCTTGGCCCCAAAACTCGGCTGCTAAGGCATACCCGATGTCCGCTCGACACCTATCCTTGCCCGATCCCGGGAAAACCGATATGAATCCGATCGAACGGTCATCGATGCATATAGACCGTCGCCATGGATGTGGCATGCAAACTTCTTCGATGAAAGTCAACGCCTCTTGTTCAGACGTCAAAGTCTTCCAAGCGATGGACCTGGTAACTCGATCATCGCCTGCCCATGAGAATAAATCGCCGGCGTCTGGTGGCCTGAATTCGCGCAAGGTAATGCGCGACGGATCCATCGCTGTGTCGGACGAAGAACAGTCAAACTCCCTTTGCATCACTACCATTAGCAAAAGTGGACGTCTACCACTTCATTCAATTTAATAAATTATTATAAAAATGGTTCAATAGTGGACGATTATAATACGGACCACATCATTCAATTTTTAAATTTAAGGTAAAATAATACGTAGCTTTTTTCAAAATTTGACGTATTATTCTTTACTACATGCGAATGTTGAAAATGGAAATTGCCTGTTGTACACTATGTTTGCACAGTATAGTGTACAATCACCTTACAATACCGGGGATTCATACATTTTTTTATTAATGATGGGCTTTCTCATGTGTGAGTGGGTTGTACACATAACCAACTTTACCCGTTGAAAATAGTATCCCAATGCACTAATTGAATGGATTCTTTATTACACACAACCACCTTTATCCGTTGAAAATAGTGTCTCAATGCACTAATCGAATAGATTCTTTTTGTTTTTGTATAGTTACAATTCAAGAACGTCACGTGTTAGTTGATTAATTTAACGTTTAATTAGAAATTGATACGTATATTTTAACTTTAATATTGTAGTGCATGAGACAGTAAAAAAATCATGAATTTGAACAACTTATAATTTGTAAACTTGTCCATGCATTTAATATTAATTAATGAAAGAATGAATTCCACTTCTACATGAAAAGACGTGGGAAGAAAAATCTAAATCAAATAAAGTCTTGATATATTATTATGTTGTTAAGTAAAGTTGCAATTCAAATACGTTTATTTATAAAAGAAAGTCACGCTGTTTGGTTGATTAATGTTAGATTTAGCTCATATTTGGTGAGAGTAAAAATTAGATTTTTAGTAGATTTTGATGAAATTTGATAAAATGTGTGATTGAAAAATTGTGGATTTTACAATATATGTTATTAAAATTAATTGTTGACTTTGATTTAAATTAAAATTTAGATTTTAATCACTACCAAAAGAATGGTCTTATTATCTACTTGACAAATTAGGCCATAAAATTATGTTCGTATCTTAAATTTTATTTAATAAAGAATTAAATCAAATGTATTTTTTTTTTTTATTGAAATACATTTTTGTACAATAGCAGTAGCAATATTTGGGTTTTTTCTTAAGGAAAGTTGCAATTGAAATATATTTTTGTACAATACAGTAGCAATATTTGGTTGATTAATCTTGCGTTTATTATCTGCTTAACCAAGTAGATATTTACTAGAGAATTTTAACTCTATTATTATAGTGTATGAGACTACAAATTAGTCTTAAATTTAAGTATAGTCGCAGCCTATTTATAAAAATTGCGTCATAAATGCCTTTAATTTCAGTATAATATAGGCACGTTAGCTTTAGGATTAAGAGAAAATTTGAATAGGGACAAGTTGTGCATGTTTGTCTACATTCCTATGTTGTGTTTTCGTACCTGAGTTATGTTACAATGACAAAGAATTTTGACTAAGTTGGATCTACACCAATTATTTCAAAGACAAATTTTTAAATCATTTGAAATCAGTAGCCTGGATTATGCCAACACACTTTGTAAATTCACTTTTGTAGCTCAACTTTGTTGAAGTACAATTATTGTTCATACATAATAATAGAGCTTGTTTGGTAAAGCTTAAAAGCCAATTAAAATCAATTTTTTTTTACTCTATTTCACTATTCCAACTGTCATTTTTGAATTTTTCTCTCACGGGTAAGATCCAATTTATCTCTAACGGTTAAAAAATTAATTATCAAAATCTCTACCAAATAAGCACTTTATCTATAACAAGAATGCCTTGTACATTCTTCTCTACCTCCTAATGAAATTAATTATGAAATTTAAACAAAAATAAGACTCTATAGATCGTTTGTTTGGCCTCTCACACGACTTTAAATTGCAATAATTAATCGGAAGTTTGCTTTGCAATTGTTTCTGCTCGAAAAAATTGTTCACCAATAATTTATTAATAATAGAATGATTTCTAATTCCAAAATCAATTTGAGTTGTGTTATGTATAATGGTGCGTGCATCTTCAACAATTTTCATAGCACCACTATAATCACAAAATAAAATCGAATAATTGAGTATAAACTATGAAGTTCACTATTTAGAACAAGGACTTAATTTCTATCTAAAAAACTTCAAATAAAAGATTATCTAGAGCCTGTTTGGGAGTGATTTTGACCTCATTTTCAAATTATTTTTAAAATGAAAAGAAAGCAATATTAAGGAAAAATTGCAACAAGAATCCCAGAACTTTTAAAAAGTGCAAATGAATCCTAAAAAACAAATAATTCAAAAAGCAAGTAAAAAAAAAATAAAAAATACTTCATCTTCTCCAACCCACCCCACCTCTAAATTCAACCTCATCCACTGCAACCATGTTCACCACCTCGAAATTCAACTTTAAGCTCAGCTAACTGGTGGGATTTTGATGTAACAATTTAAAAATCTTATTTTTCATGTTTTAGGTATTAACTAGTGAATCGTTATGCCACATTGATAGAAAATTAAATCAATCCTTAGAACTTTTCTATGTGAGCTCTCCCATTACTTTGTTAAAATAAAAATATCCAAATTGATCCCCATATTTCAATGTTTGTTTCTTATACATCCTTTTGTCGATAAAATTCAGACAGAAAATATATTAAATTACGAGAATTGATTTTGAACATTTTTAAATAGTCGCTAAGTTTTTAACCCGCTTGCACCAACTAGTCACAATGCACACGCAAACTATTTCTCTTCCCCATTCGCAGCAAATCTGATCAGAACTTACATTTCGTTATAGGTTTATATGCCTAGTAATTTTACAAAACCCACCCGTGGTTAGTTTCCTTGAGTTTTTGTGTTGCAATTGAAATACATTAGTCTTGGCTTACTTGGTGAATTATTGTCCTTTACTCGTGCGGTTAAGGAACTACTTGTAACTTGACCATAGTTCCAAACTAGGAGTTCAAACTCAAGGATATCTTCGATAAAGAACTGATTTGAGCTATACAGACATGAACAGGTGATACATGCTTTTTTCTAAAAAGTGGGAACTTCAGGGTCGTGTTGATTTAAATTCTTGATAATTTAAAATCTGTATAATTATATCATTATTTTTTTTCCTTCCTAATATAGGTGTACATATCATGTTGAACACTTGCCCAAGGAATGCCGTGTCCCTAAAGTATCCTTCGATTGTTAGAAATTTAAAGAATATAAAAAAAATTAACTTGAAGATGCCAGAAAAATTATGTTAGTGTGCATATGCTCCAACGCCTTTTGATCCTTTTAATTTTATACTAGTCTTTGTCTGTGCAATGCACGGGCTTGGTTATTTTGAAGGTAATGTTAGAGTGTTAAATGTGTTGGATTATCACGAAGTACATTTGTCTTGTATAGTTATAAAAAAATAAATAAGTAACTCTAGCATAAAAATCCTCACAATGAACTAAGGAAAATAAAGATCTCTAGCAAACTATATTTCCTATTCACTACATCACATGAGAATACTTGGAGGTCTTAGAGCATATTTGAGTTATAGCCTTGCTCGGAAGCCAAAGGTCACCCGATTATCGGCATCTCGCTGGCTCAAACTCTCCATTATTGAATTCCATCCACACTGCCTCAAAATTGCACCTGTTGATTTGTGACATAGATGTTGGATAATTTAATACTTTAAAATACCGGATCTTTCATGTTAAATCATCAAGAAATATAATAATTAAAGCGGAAGCATACCTGAATCTGACATGGTTAATGCAATATGGATTTCGCGGTATGATCTTCCAAATCTACACGCAGTCTCCTTTTCCTCTCTGTGATGGAATGCAGTAGAGAATGAATAATTCGTTGCGTGTGATCTGGGGACCATAACCTATTTATATGAGGATGCCCTTTGACCTAATTCGGCTCATCATAGAATTAGGACTTGGGCCCGGTCTCTACACATATGTAAACCCATACTTTAATTGGATACATTAAAGCCCAAAATCGAAACGTTATTAGATCACTTTAATCGGGCTCGACCGAATTCGATAGCTTATAATTTAACACACAATTATTTACACATACCAATCAGAGATTGGACTCTCACGAAGAAGACGAAGAAGAGAGAATGGAATACTCTGGAACCTCAGCCGCAGCTGGAGAGAAAGAAAAATGACGGTCCGAATCAATTAGGGCAAAAGGGGCCAAGTATATATATACCACAAGATCCACCATTAGATCAAGTTCAATCCAACGGTCAAGAGGCACCCATTTAACTGAAGAAAGGCGTGTTTGGCTGCATTAAAATATGCCACGCCAAAACACGTTTTTATCTACCATTTGGGCCGGGGCGGATCGGGTCATTTTATTGGGCAAGAGCCTAATTTGATAAAAACAGTTATTGGGCTTTTAGCCCATTTGTCATCACAGCCCAGAAAAAGAAAGGTCATTGGTCATCACAGCCCAACAATAAGGTACTATGCAAAGTGGAGGTTGTCCATCTTTGATAGTAATTTTTGAAATGACCCTACGAAACGGGGCTTCAAGGTATGTAGAAATTTGAAAAAGGGTCACAATTTGAGACAAAAGCTAGGACTGTGTGCTCTCTGTATTGGGTGGCTGGCCGTGATCAGTACTCACAGAATGAATTTGTGAACTCTCAGATGAAGCTGTTTATTCTTTGGCAATGGTAGATCCGAGATAGTGAACAGTTAAAGGGGTGAAGCCAATGGCAATGGTGAAGCCAAATCGTTGTTGGAGTTTCTTAGCTAAACCCAGAAAAGGATTTAGCCCCAATTTGGTCCCCATTACGTGAAAAAATTAATGGGTGCAATAATATTTTTTTGAAAAATGAATGGTTGAAAATGAAGGAAAAATTTTCAATTTTCGTTTGTAATATTATTTTATGGAAGATTGTGTGGTTAAAAATAGAAGAGAGAAAAATGAAATGTAATGTAATGAAAATTAATGGGGCTCAAACAGGTGCTTAGATGGTCCAGTGCCAGAAGTGGCAGCATCACTGTATGATGATGTGAGACTCACTGAATGCAATTTTGCCTGTTTTTTGTGTGTGTGTTTCTGTGTGGGTTGATGAAGAGTTAAAATGTTAGCTTTTGAAGTGGCCAAGTCTTTTGTCTCGAGGAATCTCTGCAGCCAATTGGAAGGTATTAATTGTCAATCAATCAAAAGGGAAAACGAATATAAAACTTGGTTATCTAAATGGCTAATAGGAAAGCTAAAAAGAAAACTTTTAAAAGTAAAAATAGGACTAAAAGCTCAAAAGATTTTTGCATAGTAAAGATGACAGCAAGCATTGAAATTCTTGAATTCCCTCAATACAGTAGGTGGCGCCTCCTGAGACTGCAATGTACTGATGGCGTACACGAGGCTCGGTCTAGTTGCCCTACCTCCCAAGTAGAATTCACGTACGCTCATGCCTAAACTCTGCATAGTTTCCACAATGTCACGATGAACCGTTTTTCAAGATACAATGGAGTTTATGAGCAAATTGAAGGCGATAAATGATTTTTCTATCGAGATAAAACAATCTCGAGTGAATTTGGCAGTTGAGATCTGAAAGAGAGGCTTCATGAGTATATATAAAGTTGAAACGTTATCGTTTTAACCATTATAATGCAGTAATTTCCAAAAGTTCCTCCCTTTAGATGGATTAAAATGAGTGGATTCTTGTCTTACAAGTTGATAAAAATCAATTTATTAAAAAGACTTTCTTGTCTATGGGATAAATAATAAGAGAGGTCTAAATGCAAGTGCTTAAGAGGAGGAAAAAGTTATGCATATATTTAAATTCCATTGGGAATTATGAGACCCTTCCCCTTGGTAGAGAGAAGGGCAGATACAAAATCATCCATTGCTTTAATAGACGACCCTTTAAAGCTTCCATCTTCTTTTACAGATGCTCTTATTAACTCTCCGATTTCGGCAGCCTTTTTCTTCATCTCCTTTCCTTTACCTCCTCTATCCATTACAATATTTATCACCCTCTTCACATCGTCTTTGGTAATAATAGACTGTAGTCCCCTGGTTAACTCTATAGACACACCCATTTCTTCCATTAGCATCTTTGAGTTATAGCCCTGCTCAGCCGCCAAAGGCCACCCGATTATCGGCACCCCCTGGCTCAAACTCTCCATGATTGAATTCCATCCACAGTGGCTTATAAATGCACCAATTGATTTGTGGCATAAAATCTCCAACTGGGGTGCCCATTTGTGTACTAGAAGACCTTGCTTTGTCTTCGCCATTTCTTCTTCAAACCCTTGTGGCAGCCATTCGGGTTTGAATTCACCTCTTATGTTGTTACCAACAGGAGGTCTTATGGCCCAAATGAATGGCTTTTTACTATCCTCCAAACCCGTAGCCAATGCCATCATTTGCGATGGACCGATGGTGTTTTGGGAACCAAAAGATATGTAAAGAACTGATTGTTCTGAATGCATATCTAGCCATTCAAGGCATCTATCAGGAGACACTCCTGGTTCTACCCCAGCATGTCTCCCAATTATTCTTGAACCCGAAGCTGAAGAAGATTCTGTGCTCAGCATTCTTGGTGGGATGAGAGGTCCAATGCACCAAATAGGAAGTCTTTTGTTTTTCTTAAGCACATCTAAGCCTAATGGCTCTATTTCTTCAACAGTGTTACACAACCACCCAAAAGATCCTAAAGAAAGTGAGATCTGAGGCTGAAAGAACCTGGACCATGGATCAGTACCATCTGCATCTCTCAGATATTGATGAAGCTGGGATACATGGAACCGGGACGAATTTGGAAATCCCGGTAGACAAAACTCGTCTTCCCCGGTTGAACGGTGCGGGAGATGCTGCCACAAAGACATATAAGCTGCAGTGCCATAGGCACCCCCTGTGGTGAAAGACACATTCACAGTTCCACAAGACTTGGCGACATCAGTAGCCCATCCCATGAAAAAATCAGAGATTATGCATAGTGGAGGCTGCCCATCTTTGACAGTGATTTCATTTACGAGGCTGCGAAATGGAGCTTCGAGGGCAGTTGAGGAATGAAAAAGGTTCACAATTTGAGTTAAAGGCAAGGCCTCTGTGTTCTCGGTATTGGGTGGTAGGCCATGATCAGTGCTGTTAAAAGGAAGCTCCGCTAAATGTATTTGTGATGTTACAGTTGAAGCCTTGGCTATGGTAGATTTGAGATAGGTAACATTTAAAGGGGTGCTGGCAATGGTTATGGTGAAGCCAAATCTTTGTTGGATTTGCTTAGCTAAGCCCAGAAAAGGTATTAAATGGCCTTGTGCCATAAAAGGCAACAGCACTATATGTTCCTGTGAGCTTCCCATATCTTGTTTGGCGATGGCGGCGGGGATTTGTTGAAGAAGAAGATGAGGGTTTTGTCTTGAGGAATCTTAACCGCAAGCCAAAAGGAATACTTTGTGAATGCGCTGCATCACGCTCTTTCTTGGTACCTTTATATAATCAACCTTCGAGGATACCAATAAATGAAGAAGCCAAAGCAAATTTTCTGTCCACCGCCTTTTAGAGACTAATAAACGGATTTGTACATCCTCCGAATGACACTCCCCTCACAAGAGGGAGCCCGTAATTAATATATTATGTGTGGATCCCCCTTACTTACGAGAGAAGTGTCATTCGGAATGTCAATTCCGGATGTACAAATAACTTTATTGCTAATAAATATAAAGGCGCTTCTTTCTAACTTTACGATCGCACATTTTTTAAATTAATATCTAAATCTATTGAAAATATGAATTTTAGCCGCGCCAAACTAAGTCTTAAATTGAGATTAATTTTCATATCAATAATTCAACTCAACTATGTGCATATTAAACATAGCATTAATCTAGTCAAATATATGTTATCCACACATTTCACAAAATCTACTGTTTACTACTTACTATCAACCTATATCATAGGATCCATCAATGCCACATAAAGCTGTTGATGCATAGTCCACTCCAATTATAGGTACTCTATGATCCATCAATGCCACATAAAGCTGTTGATGCATACTCCACTCCAATTATAGGTACCCCATGAGAATCGATAGATTAAAATTTGCACAATACAAACATGAAACCTATTATGTTTCCTTCCCTCATATTTTGATTCTATCAATAAAATAGAGTCGATGCATCTAAAACCTCTTAGACATCACCGATCGTGGCATAAAATTGATCTAAATTGTGATTTAGATTTTCAAAGTGATCGAAAATCTCTTCAAAGAAGATATGCAAAGATAAAGCGAATTGTATTTTTAAGCCCCAAAAAGGGTAAAAATAGATATAAATTCATGTCTTTTTTTACATCCACAATAGGTAAAAAGTGATTTTAAATCTTTGTATTGGAGCAAAATTTGAATTAGATCCGCATAAATGTAAGTGAGGATGCAAAAGTTATTTTAAACATAATAATTTACATCTAATTTTACATCACAATTGAAGATACTCTTAAGTCTGAGTAGAGGTCTAAAAAACCTATTTAGGCTTTATGTCTAGAAGAAAATGAAGACTGTCCTGAAATATTCGCATATATGAATTTATTTTATTGGACATTTTTCTTTTATTTTTAAATAGATATTTAAAAAAAATAATGCTATATAGCACAAACTACTTTTTATGTCAACATATCATAGGTCCTATTATATGTACTATAACTCCTTTTATTTAACTGAAATTATAATTTAGTCCTTGTTTGAGCCCCATTATCTCACATCACATTATATTATTTGCAAATTTCAATGTGAAACATGGGCCCCACCACCAGACAATTCAGACATCAATCTTATAGCATGTAAATTTGTGCAGCACAAAATTACCACTTTGTCCTCCCAAATACTCCTACTGGTGGCTCAATTATGGACTTGAATTTTTCATACAAGACAAACAACAGCAAATAACAAATCTGGGGAGAATTCTTTCCTTTTGGCCCAAACGATCACTTCGAAAGATGGGAATTCTGCATAGTGATAAATGAGTTTACAGAGGTGGCTCCCACTTGAGTCAAAAAAGTGGGTTGAAATTTGATTGAAAATGTAATTTAATGTGAGTTAATGGGGCTCAAATAGGGGTCAATGTCATTAATACTTTTACCTAAATTGATGTTAAATATTACTGGTGCTAAAGCTACGTGAAAGACTAGAGCTCCACAATTGGTGAACGTGATTCAATTGAATTTGTACATTCCATAACAGTTAATAAAGCTTGAATTTTGTATCCCCGCTATTAATGTGGGAAGGAAAATCTCTATCTAACAAGTTGTATAATTAATTCTTTAATTTCCTAACTATGATTTAATTGAAAGACATAAAAGGCGAAAATTTGCCTTGATAATTGTTTACATAAAACTTTGTAAAAGAGGCCTCAAGTCGTGAACCAATGTAAATGGGGGCATTTCAGTCCCAATATGTAATATATAAACTGGGTTGTAAAATTTCAATGCTTGCCACTTTAATTTAGTCTATTATTATTCTCATTGTTAATACGAAGGGAGATTAATTTTCATATCAATAATTCAACTTAACTATGTGCATATTAAACATAGCATTAATCTAGTCAAAGATATTTTATCCACGCATTTCATAAAATTTACTGTTTACTACTTATTTACTATCGACCTATATCATAGGATCCTTCAATGCCAGATAAAGCTGTTGATGCATAGTCCACTCCATTTATAGGTACTCTATGATCCATCAATGCCACATAAAGCTGTTGATACATAGTCCACTCGAATTATAGGTACCCCATGAGAATCGATAGATTAAAATTTGCACAATACAAACATGAAACCTATTATGTTTCCTTCCCTCATATTTTGATTCTATCAATAAAATAGAGTCGGTACATCTAAAACCTCTTAGACATCACCAATCGTGGCATAAAATTGATCTAAATTGTCATTTAGATTTTCAAAATGATCGAAAACCTCTTCAAAGAAGATATGCAAAGAAAAAGCGAATTGTATTTTTAAGCCCCAAAAAAGGTAAAAATAGATATAAATTCATGTCTTTTTTTACATCCACAATAGGTAAAAAGTGATTTTAAATCTTTGTATTGGAGCAAATTTGAATTAGATCCGCATAAATGTAAATGAGGATGCAAAAGTTATTTTAAAAATAATAATTTACATCCAATTTTACATCACAATTGAGGATACTCTAAGTCTGAGTAGAGGTCTAGAAAACCTATTTAGGCTTTGATGTGTTATGTCTAGAAGAAAATGAGGACTGTCCTGAAATATTCGCATATATAAATTTATTTTATTGGACATTTTTCTTTTATTTTTAAATAGATATTTAAAAAAGAATAATGCTATATAGCACCAACTACTTTTTATGTCAACATATCATAGGTCCTATTATATGTACTATAACTCCTTTTATTTAACTGAAATTATAATTTAATGTCATTAATATTGTTACCTAAATTGATGTTAAATATCTTGGGTGCTAAAGCTACGAGAAAGACTAGAGCTCCACCATTGTTGAACGTGATTCAATTGAATTTGTGCATTCCATAACAGTTAGGAAAGGGACAATGCTTTATCAAGCACACCATTCAACGCCCGTTTGGCCTCCATTTTATTCTCATTTTTTCCTCATTTTTCCAATTTTTTTGTCAACAATAGTGGGCCTCCAATCAAAAAAATCAGACGGCTCCCTGACAAAAATTTGAGGCAACAGCTTTTCAGACATTTTGTTGAATTTAGAATTTTTGTCTTTCCATTTCTGCCCTCCATTTGAAATTTTATTCCTTAATTGTAGCACTTTTTGTCAATTGGAGTTTTATTTTTTAATTGAGGGCAAAACAATCAGAGAAATTTAACGGCATGGTACCGTGTTCTTTCATTTCTGACAGTTTCTTCAATGCTGTCGCCATCATCTACCACAAAAACTGTAGAAAAATGAGATAAGGTAAAAAAAATTGGCAAGAATCAGCATGAAACAGGCGCTCAATGTTGATTTCTTTACTTTTGTATCCCCGCTATTAATGTCGAAACAAAAAGAGTGATTGAACCCCAACCTTGAGAACCCCCACTGTCCCACTATGGAGCATTGTGAGGGAGGTAAATCGCGGGATGTGCCCCAACAGGTCAGGAAACAAAAGTTTGCCGGTACTTTGGTCTCCACAAAGAGTCAATTTCGTATCTCAGTAATCGAACATTCACACTGCGGCTACCAACAAGACTGAGACTACTTCACTCCCGTCATTTGCACCACAAGGTTATGCCTCCGGGGACATGTGGGAAGGAAAATCTCTATCTAACAAGTTGTCTAATTAATTCTTTAATTTTCTAAATATGATTTAATTGAAAGACATAAAAGGCGAAAATTTGCCTTGATAATTTTTTACATAAAACTTTGTAAAAGAGGCCTCAAGTCGTGAACCAATGTAAATGGGGGCATTTCAGTCCCAATATGTAATATATAAACTGGGTAGTAAAATATCAAAGCTTGCCACTTTAATTTAATCTATTATTATTCTCATTGTTAATACGAAGGGAGATTGGATGATTAACAATAAATTATGTAATGTTAAGTAGGGTTTAACTTAGATGAGTACCATGTCAGAAATTACGACGAGGGCATGTACTTAGATGACGCATCTATTTAAACCTTGAATAAGTATCGAGGCAAAAAGTACCACAGGGTATGGGTCACAAGTACTTTTGACAAACTCGTGTATATAAAAGTTGTCATGAGACCATGTTTTATGGAGGTTTAACAGTTGTCAAGATACTCTTGCTGCAATCAAGATCACAGCACATAGGGAAATACATGGAAATGACCCAAATAGAAAGGCCATTTTTCCAAAATAGCTTTTGGCTAATTTTGATACCCAAAATACCCCTTTATAATATTGCATAATAAGTTGATGAAATATATAAATCTTTCAATTTAGTCCTTAAAAAATCAAATACTGTATTAATTTTAATAGATTACCGATTTATTCGATTTATTAGATTTATTTAATTTATTTGATTTATGTTCGCTCTAAGTAACACCCCCATTTATTGGTATCAGAGCCATAGAGATCATGGAAATTAAAATAAAGAAAATAAATAATTATTGGTATTTAGAAGAAGAAAGAGGAAGTTATATATTTTTAAAACATATTCATAATAAATTAAAAATAATGACTTTGACAATAATTAAAGAACTTCCTAAAGAAATAAAAGAACAAATATTAGAAAAATTAATAATAGAGACAATAAAGGATATATATACATATGAGAAAATTATTAATATATGTGAAGATGAAGATAATAATTTATATTATAAAGAAAAATATGAGTACAATTATTAATACTCATCAAAAATTAAATAAATTACCTTTAAAAATGGGTCAAATACAAGAAGAAATATGAAATATAATGTTAATACCAAAAGGAATGAGAATACCAAATAATAGACAATTAACAAAACTAAAATGTGAAAGACTAACACTTGAGAGGAAATATTTTACTATAGTTAAAGAAGAATTAGTAGTTTCAGAAATAGTTGAGAGAAGATTTAGAAAAATAATAGATAAAAAAGAAGATAAAAAATGCAAATTAACTTATGAGTTAGAAATAAGAAAAAATTGAGATGTCAATAAGTGAATATACGGAAGAATTAAAATCATTAATAAAAATGTTAATAAATGATGTACAAGAATTGAGAAATGAAGTAAAAGAAACGAGAAATGATATAAATATATTAAAAATTGATATTAGAGAATTAAAATAAAATAATAAGAATAAATATAAGAAAATAGATAAAAAAAAAACTTATAGAAAAAGAGATGACTCGAATAGGAAAGAAACATATAGAAAAAGAAAATATAGTAATAAAGACAGAGAGCATGGATGATGAATTTAGAAAAAATATATTACCAAATATATTAGAAGAAGAAGAAAAATTTAGAGAAAAATCATTATGAAAATTAAAAATAGAAGTGAAAGAAGATAAAAATGAATGAAAAGTTAGATTTGCTAATAGAAAATTTTGATCAATTAAGCCTAACTGATATAAGTGAATACCAAGTTTTAATGAATACTAGAGGAGGACCTAATCCAGGATGAACCTCTAAACAAGAATTGCATGATGCAGATAAAAGTTATGCATCCATATATAATAAACCATATAGACAATTTTATGATAAAATAAGAGATAGACAACTACCTAAAGGAAATAAATATAAAGATATGTTTGAATTAAATGATAATTATGATAAACCAATTAATCATGGAGGAAAAAAACTAGATCTAAATTGTAAAATAGATACTAAAAAAGCCTTATTAACTTGGGCAAATTCGATGATATTATTCTTTTTATATAATAAAGATGATACATGGGAAAGTACTGAAAGAATAATAGATTTCTTAATAACATCCTTTGAAAGAGATGTTAGAAATTGGTGGAGAGGAATAAGTAATGATACAAAAATATTAATAAAAAGAAATGTACAAACAGAGATAATCAAATCAGATAGACAAGGTATAGAAAAATCAGTAGAATATATTTCTGATGAATTTTTAGGAGAAAATTGGATAAAAAATGCTGAAAGAGAAGAAATAAGAGAAAAAGATGGTGCTAGAATTAAATTAATAAATTTAACAATATGTGATATGTGTAAAATTAAAGAATATACTTGTGAATTTAGAAACTATTACTATGTTTAATTTTATAGTAATGAAAATCAAGAAGTATACTAAGATATGTACTATAATAAATTACCAGGTTCTTGGGGAATATATTTTAAAATAGAATTTGAAAAATATGTTAGAGATAATATTGGAATACCTAGAACTTTAAGTTCAAGATTAAAATTTTTATTTGAAAGACTTGCATATATATGTCAACAAAAGCAATTAATAAAAAAATCAGAAAAATTAACTAGAATATGTTGTGAAGATATGGAAACACCTGAGCAATGGGATGTAATTCTGAGAGAAGAGTTAATAAAAGAAAATATAAAAATAAAAAATTTATAAAATTTAGAAATTTTAATAAAAAATATATAAAATCTAGAAGAATGTATTATAAAAGAAAAAATAACCCAAATAATCAACAGAAAAATAAGAATTATAAGAAAAATAAAAGCCAATGTATGTTGGAATTGTGGAGAGATATGCCATATAAACCCTGATTGTGATAAAAAGAAAGTTAGAATATTACAAAAAGAATATTTAAAAATAAAAGATGAATTAAGTGAAATATCAGATATTGAAAAATATTATGATCAAGAAGTAGACATAAGTGAAACAGAAGATGATGAATCAGGATTTGAATAAAGAGATTGAAGAAGTAAAAAGTATTAATATAAATATACAAGAATACGAAGGAATAGAAGGATATGGATTAAAAGTCACTTTTGATAATAACAAGTTTAAGAAATTGCAAAAATTATCATTAGACTTAAAAATAGGAAAATGGGAAGTTTTTGATAGAATTTGGAAAAGAGAAAGAATAGCAATAAATTAATATCATAAAATAGAAAAAATTATAGATGTAAGAACAACTTATGGGCAACATAAATTAAATTTTTTAACACAAAATACAGTTGATGAATTATTAACAAAGATTAGTAAAAAACAAAGTGAAAAAATCCAATATGTTTATTTAGTAGGAACACAAATAATGTTTAAATCACTATTTAGAGAAGGAATAGATTCACCCTTAACCATAACTCTACATGATGGAAGAATAATAAACTTAAAAGATAGTCATTTAGGAACAATAGAAGGAAATTTACCATATCAAAAAATTATGTTTACATGTTATCAAAAATATTGTGTATCACTGAAAGATAGAAACTTTAATGAAGTTTTAGGACTACATTTCAAGTTTCATAGAGATGATATTATGCAACCAGGTAATCAAATTATGATTATAGAATATAGAGCTTTATACACATTTACCAATTCTAATTATGGGAATATTTATTTCAATAAATCATATATTGAAGTTCATAAAAAATGTAAAGATATTAGTAAAATAATAGAACCAAATAAGCAAATAAGTTTAATTTCAGAAGAATATGAATTTAGTATAGCAAAAAATAAACCTAAAATAACATAATTAAATGAAGGAGAATGTTCTAATAACATAACATTTAAGAATGGAAAATTAATTAAAAGATCAAAAAATCTTAAAATACCTAATAAAAACCAGTTAGAAGAAATTAACAAAATAAAAGGGGTAAAACTATATAGGAATGCTGGAAACATGAAAATAGAAGGAGAATATTATAATGGAAGAGAAAATATAAATTGACCAAATATATTAATTGATACAGGAGCTAATGAATGTCATATAACTTCAATTAGAAACAAAAGACTAATAACTCATAAAACTGAACTATATAAGTATGTAAATTTTGATGGACAAGTCCATATAACAGATTTAGAAATTAAGGTACCAATAAAAATAGGAGGAATAGATCTTTTAGTACCTGTTACATATATAAAAGTATGGATATAAATCTCCATATACTTTTAGGAATGAGTTTTTTAAATGGATTAGAAAATTATAGTATAAAAAGAGAAGGATTATATATTGTTCATACTGGACAAACTACATTATATAAAAAGAATTATATGAATAATCAGATAAGTTTTTCATTACTTGTGTATATATAAATTACTATTGTAGAAACAAATATAACAATTTGTGCTTTAATAGATACAGGAAGTGATATAACAATATTTAAAAGTTTTTTAATAAAATCATGGAATAATAATAGTAATATAAAAATAATTGGTGTTACAGGAGAAAGTACTCAAATAATTAATAGTACCGATAAAGTTAATATAATTTTTGGAAGTAAACAAGTAACAATAAATAAAGTTTATAAATATGATAAATTAGAATGTGATATATTATTAGGAAATGATTTCATACAATAATTTCAATATTATAAACAAAATAATTATATGATAATGTTATAAACACCTTGTGCACACTTATTAAAAATTTCTAGAGAATTTAAACCTTATAGAGTTCAGCCAGTCCAGCGTGGTGATAAATGGGAGAAAAAACAAATTCTTAATAATGAAATAAAAAATAAAAGAATATTATATAAAAAAGGTTCTAAAAACAGGAATAGAAATGAATATAGAAAAAATCATTGAACAATTAGAAAAAGTTTATGGAGAAAATTCATTATTATTTTGAAAACCATATGCCAAAATAGAATTAACAGAAAATATTATAATAAGAGTAAAACCAATGATTTATACTATAGAAGATACACAAGAATTTAAAAATCAGATAAAAGAATTGTTAGAACAAAAACTTATTAGACCTAGTAATGAACCTCATAGTAGTGCAGCCTTTATGATTATGAAACACTCTAAACAAATTAGAGGAAAAGCTAGAATGGTTATAAATTATAAAGAATTAAACAAATATACTAAATTTGATGGTTACTTTCTACCAACTAAAGAAATACTAATAAATCTTGCAAAAGGAAAACAATATTATTCTAAATTTGATTGTAAATCAGGATTCTGGCAAGTAAAAATGGAAGAAGATAGTATACAATATACTGCATTTATCACACCTCAAGGAAAATATGAATGGTTAGTTATGCCATTTGATTTGAAAAATGCACCACATGTCCACAAATATACCAAAGAAAGATGGATAATATATTTAAAAAGTTTAATGAATTTCTAATTGTTTGTATTGATGATATATTAATATGTTATAATAGTAAAGAAGAGCATAGAAATCATTTAATCCAATTTATTAATGAATGTAAAAAAGAAGGAATTGTACTATCTAAAAAGAAATCTATAATAGAAAAACAAGAGATAGACTTTCTTGGATTATCAATAGATAAAAGAGGGATAAAATTACAGACTCATATATGCAAAAAGATAGAAAGTTTTCCAGATAAATTAGAATCCAAAGAAAAAATTCAAAAATTTTTAGGATGTTTAAATTATGCAGAAGGATTTATTGAAAATATTTCTAAGAAAAGACATAAAATCCAAATTTTTCTTAGAAAAAGAAATACTAAGGGATGGAATGAAGAACATACAGAAATAGTTAAATCATTAAAAGAAGAATGTAAAAATTTACCAAAATTAAGGTTACCAGATGAAAAAGATAATTTGATTATTAATACTGATGCCTCAGATAAATATTGGGCAACAATATTAAAAACAAATCTTAATGAAATTTGTAGATATTCAAGTGGAACATTTAACCAAGCAAAAATAAATTATACTACTCATGAAAAAGAATTACTAGCAATTATTAGAGGAATAAAAAAGTTCTCATTGTTTTTATTATCTAGAAATTTATTGTTGAAACTGATAATTTTCAAGTTGCAGGATTAATCAGGAATAAATTACCATCAGAACCTCAATACAGAAGGCTCCATAGAAGGCAAGCTTATTTAACATTTTATAATTTTGATATAGTCCATATTAAAGGAGTTAACAATTTTCTTGCAGATTTTCTCAGTAGAAACATAGAATTTGCTGATGGATAAAGCCAAGGCCATGGAGTTATACTAATCTATTCTACATATACAAGAAAGGACAAATTTTCTTAAAGAAAAATCTGAAGATATAAGCTCTGGAGCAACCCAAATCTCAGAGATGTTCAACTCAAATATGAAAATATTATTGAACATCACTACTGAACATCATAAATAAGCCATTGAACTCAAAAATCAAGTTGATGCTATTGCAGCACAACTAAAAAATATATTGTTTGAAACAGATATACCAAAGAGCTCAGAAATGAGTTTTCCAAATCAATACTAAACAAGAACAGCTGGAAGTAGCAGTGGACCAGACGTGACAACATACCAACTGATAATAAAGGAGATTTCATTTCTGTATCATCAACCAAGAAAGTTATGATACATGAAGATAAAAGAGATACCAAAACAATTAGCATCATAGGTTAAGAAGATAAAATTCCTTTAGATCCAAACGAAGAAAAATATGTCGAAATAGTCAAAATCGCTTAGGAAATAAAAATAAGTTATTCATATTTCATTTCTCCGAGAAATAATGTTTATCCTAGAATAACAGTTATGGAAGGAGGCGACCCTTCATTCATAAAAATCATGACAGACTATGGATTCATGAATTTGATTTATCCAGGAAAAGATTTTACTGAAATTTCAAAGTTTGATGACATATTTATTAAGGAAGTATCCAGATTTGTCAAGGGAAGGAAAATATTTTTAAAATTATATTCAATCAGTCCAGAATATGATGAAGTTGTTTACTATTCAGTTGAACACAAAATCTCAATTGGATATGTTGCAGTCAATTTCCAAATTGATGTTACAGTGAATAATAGAAAAGTCCCAATAGTGACAAAATCATGGATCAGACATAGAAGAGCACTTGAAATTAAAGCCATCTACAACATTGCCAAAAATTTGTTTGATAAAAAATTCTCGTGCCTGTGCCAATATAAAAATTGGATGTTGGTATCCAATGGAGGATATGCAAAATCAGAAATTTTAAAAGATTACATTACAAGATATACATCGATTTTCAGGATATCCCACCACTATAAAAGAATCCTGCCAGCTAAGGGAGTGCCCCAACTGCATGTGAAGAAATGAAAGAAGAAGACAAAGGTGTATAAAGGACAATAATACTACATGTGAAGATATTGAAGATAAGGAGCAAAAATAGAAAAGATGCTCTTTGGATAGAAAAGTTGAACCAACATGGGAAGATGTAGGCCCAAAGAAGAAAATAGAAAGGAAAGTGTGCCTTGCTGATGTATTCAATGATGTAATAGAGCCTAGAAAACTTGCATAAATAGAGACATTACCAGAGAAGAAAATCATCTCATCCTATCTAGAATTCTCGAGTTGTAAGCAATAGCCTATTCTCAGTTTAAAAAACCAATTTTTCTGGAAACCCTTTGTACCAAATTAAAGTCTTGTATCAATCCTAAATAAATTTCAATATTTTGATATCAATATGAGTTTCTAAATATTTTTTCCATAGATTCTTGAAAGATCAAATAGAAAGTTTCCTTCTTATTTTAACAAAAAGAGAGTTTTCCTTAATAGAAATCTAAAGTTTTATTCTTTAGAAGTTGATACAGTGGGAGCAAGTAGCTGAAACAATAACAATTCCGTGAAGGCAGGAGGCCGTTGAAGAAAGCAGTTTACAGATTCAGGGCTCGAAGGTCACTCAGTTCTAAGAATACAGGTCTAGATCAAATCTAAGGTAAAACTGTTAAACTTTTGTTAAAATTAGAATGAATCTTTTAAAGGTCTTAAAAGAATCGCAGGGATAACTGCATGATGATTATTTTGATAAATGTCAGGATATACAATTGAAGGATTAGATATTTATTAGAAAGAATGTTAGAAGAAATAAAGAATATTATATTTCAATTAAAAAATACAAATTTACCATTTAAAGAATACAGTACTTTAATTAGAAAATATGAGATGAATATTGCAAATTATTCTTATTTATTAGATCATAGAATGATTTTACATTCAAATATCCAAAATAGAGTTAACAGAAGATAGAATGTTTAAAAGATTAGGACATATGTTGCAATATAGAAAGAATCATTTCATTAGGGGTAATATAGACATTTCCATAAAAAGAAATAGTAACAGGCTAAATAGAAAAATCTCCCCAGCACATGACAATTAATAGCACTATTCGCAATTAATGAGCCCAATATCTAAAGCCTAATTGAAAATTGTCACCACTAGATGTTGGTTTAAGTCTGAAAGACACGTACATCTATTATACAGTATTATAATGTCAACTTTGTTTTATATTTATTATCTATTCCCTTCTCGAACCTCGCGGGACTTGTTGGAACAATTTTAAAAGAAAATATTGAACATTTCATTTTAAAGTATTTAATCTTCAATTTTATTTTGCCTTGNCTCTCTCTCTCTCTCTCATATACACACACTAACATTCAGATACACTGCATTTATCTAATCTTCAATTTTTCACAATTGAGTTTATGAACTTACGAACAAAATTGTGACATTTTAACGCACAAAATCGCATTTTTTTATGATTGACTAAAATGCGAGAAGAGTGTCACATTGAATCAAACATAACAAAATCAATGACATTGAAATTTCAATCATCTCTGAGTGTCGTTTACTCGACATTATTACCTTCTATATATTTGCAGTTTTACCAATTCCAAATATGGAGGCCGTGGAGCAACCAAGACCAAGAGCCTCAAGGGAACTTGCAGAGTGTGGTGCCATTTGTTCCTCGCACAAGGATTGCGTTTCCCATTGTAATTACTGTTATCCAGGAACAGCTGGTAGTACCATGGGCAGATGTACGATGTACTCCTCGTCCGTAATGAATTTGAAACGTAATATTGGACAAAATTGAAGAGTACACGTAAATTTGAAAACCCGTCCAATACTATACAATCTACTTTATCAAATAAGACAAAATGCTTGAAATCGTCATTGGCTACATGAAGTTTGTATTGTTTTTTGTTCTGAAAACAAATATTGAATGGGAATTTCAATATGCTATTAGTAAATTCTGCATTGGGTGAGGATTTGATCTTTCGTGAGGATTCAATGGAATTTGGTGATTGAATTTATTAAAAATCTAAATTAAACGAATCTTCAAAAAAATTCTGTAACGAAAATGAAAACTTATTTTACGGCTAGATTTATTCTCTCATATATAGCACCCACACTCGAGTCAGAGCAACATAGGAGCATACGAAAGCCTTCGATTGGTTCAAGTCTCGTTGTCACCCATTTATTAAAATTGTCATGGTAGGCATTCTTTTTAGTGTTTGTCTTCTTAATTACTTAGACAGCATTATTGATATGGAATTCAAATGGTTTTGAAAGATGATAGAAGCCTGCAATATTAGAACAAAAATCTTATGAACTTACAGCATGTGATAATGTTGTTGAGCACCTTATATCAGGATTTTGGTTTTGTTATACCAAGCTAGGAAGCAAAATGAGCAATCCAAACCAAACAACTGGTCAATATTTAAGATCCCAAAAAGCAAAAATATGCAATGATTTACATACCATCTTTCAAAATTTAGTAGCAACTACACATGCTTTCAGCTGAACTATAGATGAGTTGCTTCTTCATATACAAATCCGGGCTACTCTCTTCTTACATGATGTCCTGAGAGGTCCCTATGGAAAAAACTTTAAAATGTCTTGTGAACGAAGCTGTACTATAAGTTGCTACTTGCTTCAATACAATTTTTGATTTTTATGTTAGGAATCCCACGTCGTTTTGCATCCGCAAGTGCAGTTCTCAACTTCTTCGTTTAGTTTCTGCAAAAGCATGAAAACAATGTCCAGAGAAAGGAAAAAGAAGGTGGGGAGGCAGGGTGTTTTTTATGTAAGAGTCATAAGAAGTTACTCCTACTCATGATTATTTGACAGTCTATTTTATGCACAATGCCTTTTGGTTTAGATTTAAGTCATGCCCTTGATGTTGTCGACAGGAATTCAAAAAGGTAATACTAAAACTAATTTCCGAACATGTATTAAGGAATAGATGTTATATCTGGAGTTTAGAAGAGTTTAAGGTATGTTATATAAATATTCGGGTATTTTAAATTTTATATCCAAAAATTGTGAGAGAAACATCATAAGACTGAAGAATAATTTGCAAAATATGCTCAAGCTGAACCTACAACATAGTGAAACATGTTTGGACATTAAAGAAAAATATAGTAAAGAGTAAGAATTCCTGGAATAATGAGGTTTCATCATTGCTGGAGAATTGTTGTGGAGTGGGAGTTTGAAAAGAATTATGCTATTTGTACATTGGCGTTGAGGTGTCCCCATACCAACTTGTCAACGGCAGTGTACGTATAGCAAAACCCGTTTTAAAAGTTGATATCCGTGGTGTGATGTTTTGATCATATCAGTATTTGGAATACGAATACAATTTTGGGTTAGAATTATATTCTTCTTACTATAATCTTTACCATATTTACCTACCATAATCTTTCCTGAAAGGACTTATTTACTAATTACATGATGAAATTATTTTGAAAATGATCAAAACAGTTGAAATTACTCTCTTAAACAACGAAACAGATGAAAATCCACGGAAAGCCAAATCTTCGACAAAAAGGAATCGGGTTTATAAGGCTTTTTATGTGCACTGTGCTGCATCAATTATTCCCAAAAAAGAAGATTTGATTAAATATATCTACTAACCTGAACCTGGTTTTGAAGGGTTTTTATGTGTTGAACTGCCAAATCCAGCATATCAGCATAGCTAGTTTGCTGCAATGACACATCCTCTTAAAATCGACTCTAAAAATATGTGGCAATGTCGATCCAACATAATTAGAAACAGACTAATCGACTCCATAATTCCTTGAAAATGACATATCTGCTACCTCAGATCTGGTATGAAGGCTTGCCTCTTAACCAATATTAGATCCATTGCGGTTATTATCCCTAGGATTTGGCCTACTTTCTTTTTCTACCATCTTTCAAGAAAGGCAGTTAAAGAACACGACAAAGAGAAATGGTGATTAGGTCTCTTTCATCGTTGATCATGCGGATCATTGGGGTTCTTATAACCATTTCGCTTTTCCTACTTTATACGCATATTTAACACGCTCACCACCACATTAAATTTGATAGTAATGAGCTCCTCTTTGATGAAAGAACGTCAATTTAGAATAGGGAAGTATTACCTTGTCCATGTTGGGAACAAGATCCTGTAACTTCTTTAACTTTCCGCTAATTCGCGTCCTTCTCTCCTGTATTAGAGAACAAACATCATCACAAGGTAAAAATTTAAAGCATTTTATTCAATCTGAGTACCAAGACAATGGATATCAATTGACAATATTAGAAGAGAAAAATAACAGCCTTTTCTAAAGACGAAAAGTCCGAATGATAAAATTTCTATTATTTTTTCCCCCCGAAGTGAGAGGCCGAAGTTCACTCTTACCCTTTCTGCTATGCTGCGAGGATGTGTTGCACAACCACGTTTTGCTCGAATTTTGCATGGAACTGAATCTTCAGGTATGTGTAGTAACTTATCCATTGCAGCCATCTCTAGTGCTGTCTCCGATATGCTAAAGTGAAACTGATAACAGAATGAAAATTTGTTAGTCGAAGTAACTTTTGAAGATCTAAGAATATGATCAAAGAGTATTTATTATACCTGAGATTCAATGGTGTTTAGATCATTGACAACCTCGCTGCTGATGTTCTTAGCTCTCTTAGTTGGTGGTGCAGAGAACATTATAGCATTGTCGTCGTCCCAGGTTCCCATACCAAAACCGGCGTTTGTATAAGAATGAGTAGATTTTCTTTGGCCGTTATTCATATTAATGACATCAACAACATTCTCGTTTTCTTCAGAAATCCGAGAAAGAGTTTCCGGCCTTGTAAAGCTGAGTTGAGAGTTCAATCTTGTTATACCTCGACCGTTGTCTGATACCTCTTTAGGATCATAGCTTCTTATCCCCCTTGTAATTGAAAAACCTACTTTTATTCAAGAGCTAGCACATTAGTACTGAAGCAAAATAGCTAGTGAAAACTAATGGAAATCTGTTTATAAGTACTTCTCGTTCTTTAACTTTCTAAAGCTGTGTGATCAAACAAAGCAATGCATTTAACTCTTAGGTATGGCAATAGGCGGGGCGGGATTAAAATATCCTCATTTCCCACCCCTTCCCCATATACTTAAAATACTCATAGTTGGGTCTCGATCATGTTCTCCATTGTCGCCCTAGTTTTCCAACTAACGAGAATGGGGCGGTGCAACACAGGAGTTGAACATTTTGTCATTCTTAAATACGTAAAGTTAACCGTGTTGAGACTATTCAAACTATCAGATAGAGGTCTTAGATCCAAGTAGAAGACATTCAATCCAATGTCCAATTCATTTCTAAGAATGTGAACAATTAGCACTTGTTTGGTGTGGATTAAAGCTCGTTAAAAAATTTCAAGTCAAAGTCAACGATTAATTTCAATTCCTCTTATTTTATGAAAATCACAACTTTTCAACCATATATTAGATTAATTTTTAATAAAAACTAGTTTTAATATGCACCACACCAAATAGGGGATAAATCTTCAAACTAGGTTGACCTAAAACAACTGCAAAAATATAAACTGATTAGTTTTCTTTTTGTTTAAAATTTAATTCTTTAATAAATAATAGTCGGCCCAACACAGCAATGGGTCTGGACCGTTCAAAATGCTAGTTGGGCCGTGATGGGTTTAGTCAGTCCAATATGACTATGAGTACACATTTCCATTACCCGGGTCTAGATGGATACTTAAACAAGATCCGGGTAACTTCCAGGGAGCACGTGAAGTTCACGGGTTGGAAAAGCAGGAGTCACGTGACATCGTCCACTTGATGAGAAATGCATGTATCTTCCCAACATTGGTGTGTGTGTTGAATCTATCCACTTCAAAACAAGTGGTCTAAAATATGAATATCATTATCTTATAAGCCCTTTTTTCAATTTTTAATTGTCCACTTGCTTCTTACATTTGGAATTCAATGTCCCTAATAATTCACTACCACCAACAAATGATTTATGCTATTGGTACTGGTACAGGGACAGGGATAAAAAATAAGGCCTGAGGTGGACTGAGATGCATCCACCTCAACTCCTGTTTTTAAATTTGTCCCCAACTCTATACGAGTAGCCGAGCTGCTAACAAATATCAAGTATTAAAGTTCATCATCTAGCACCCAATATTATAAGATATAACAAAAGGGATAAAATTTATTTGAGGTTATCGAACTCTCATAGACATCTCAATTTGGGTCACTAAACTTTAAATTCTATAACATTTCATCTCCCAAATTGATGAAAATAACTTAAGACGACCGTCATACATCAACGAATCTTCAACATAATTGCCAATTGATATGCCGAATTATTACTACGTCATGTCACAAAAGTGTAGGAAAAAAAAAACCATTTAACATTCAATATAAAGACGTTATAACCTTCATTTTATCATTTTTGGTTCTCAGGGTGAGACGGCGCTAAGAAAGTTTCGTCAATGTGAGGACGATAGGTAATGAGATTTGAAACGGGGTTAAATTTTAATGATCTAAAAGAGATTTTGTTAAAAATTTTAGCGACAGGATGAAATTTACCCTATACTCTAATGAAGTCAATGGAGAGAGATGAGTCTTGACTTAGACAAAGCGGTTTAGTTATAAACCGTGGGCGTTCAAAAACTTGAAGAGCTAAACACGTAAACATTTTATCAAATTTGCCACATTGGGTAATTTTTTTTTTTTTTTTGGGTTTCCTATTAAACATGCACTATTTGAATATGTTCACGTCTATATATATATATATATAATCTCTTAAGCACCCGTGCGTAGCTAAACACCGATGACATGACACATCATTTAATTGGTAAATCATTAAATACATTGGTCTCACTATTAACTTATTCACCAATTGAATTATGTGTCGTGTCATCGGTGTTTAACATAAACTAAGTATCGTTGCTTATGAGATAATTTCCGTGTATATATATATATTGAAATTCTTTTAGTCAAATTAATTTTGCATAGTATTAAAAACATGAAAATTTTATCAATTATTGAATAACATACTTGATTGTGTCATTTAGATATCAATTTGGTAAGGTTAGACCATGAGGTAAATCGAGAAGAAAATACAAAATGTACTCTAGCATGGCCAAATTCTGAACCCTAATTGAATTAGACCAAAAGATTGGGACATATTTAAAAAATATATGAATTTTCTTTCGTAACATAGAAACAAATGAAAGATTTTAATAACAGTCGTTGTGGCATAAATTTTGAGAATCTTGATTTTAAAACCTCTTTTACGGGCAATAAATAGCATGTAGAATACTAATGAGTCATGACAATGCAAGATACGAGGGTGAAATTCATTTGTAGCACTAAACTTTCACCAAAATTTTGCTTGGTTCATTAACTTTAATTTGTCTCAAATGGGTCACTAAAATTCAATTTTCTTTCAAATTTTATGAAACGTGGCTGAAGTTCAACTACTTGAAGTTTAATGACCCAATTGAAATTCCGCTGAAATTTTAGTAACCACGTATGAAATTTACCCAACTTTAAAAGTAAGCATGAGGCTAAAATGGTCATTTTAGAGTCATTAGCGAAAAACTAAAAAGAGAAAGAAAACAAAAGCGTCATAGACTTTTGCAACTTCATGGAAATTAAAGAATAGAAAATAGAAAGAAAAAGTTGACGAACCATTATCTCCAGCAGCAGTTGCAAGTTGATTAAGAAAACCAGCTGGTGAGCTACTATGACGAATCAAAGTTGAACGAGAAGACGACGCGACACCGCCGCCGCCGCCGCCTCCACTTCCACCACCAGTGGCTATCTCATTAAACCCATAAGACCTTTGCAACCCAGCAGTCTTATTTTGTTGTTCTCTAGGATTGTTTGCTCCCCCACCATTATTACTCCCATCCTTAGAAATGGATTCAGAAGGATCAGACGAGAAGAATCGGGAAAATTCACGACCGCGACCAACGACTGAGTCGACTGCCGCAGTTAACAGAGAGCCAGGGGCTGAGCCGTAACGCATGAGGCCGCTGCTGCCGGTGCCACCACTGCCGCTGGGGCCCATTGAGCCTTGCGATGATGAAGAGGTAGAAGATGGGTACATATTCTTGTTCTGAGAGGGGGTGAAGAGAGAGAGAGGGAAAGATGGAGAGAGTTGGGATTTTAAAAGTGGATGCAACTTGTAGAGGAAAAGTCCGGAGATAATTATAATATTACAAGTGGCTGTAGACTTGTAGAAAATGAGGCCTCATGCACAACAGTGTCCTTGTCAGTTAGTCTAACGTTATATTTCCTTAGAGCAAATTATAGTAAGAACTAAGAAGCAATGGTTGGGCGGAAAACAGCAAAAGATCAGATGGTTGAATTGGATAAACCGGTCGGTTCAAACTAGCTAGGTATAGGGTCAACGTTTAAGTGATTGAGTTAGGGTCGAACCAATGTTAAAAGTTGACCCACACCCAATAAATGCGTGGGACCCACCCCTATGTGAGGGGCGAGTAGCCCGAAGTGTAAAGCTTTGAGTACCTGTAGCAAAATCTATGGTTATATTGTTACAAATATTTTATTGTGTTCCATCACTTTTTAATTGCACTAAAAGTTTCAGTAATTGCTTATTGTCGTACATCCTTCTCCTAACCTTTCTTATGTTTCATTCTTATTGTCAATCTTTTATTAATTAGTATATCAGGAAAAAAAAATTGATGTCAACGTTCAACTTAAGTTCACGTTAAGGGGAAAGTCTTGAGTTTGAATCGATAGAGACATAAAAGAAGTCCACATCTTAGGAGGGAAGGTCTTGAGTATAGTTTTTTGGAGGACTTGAATTAGATATACACTAGAAAGTAAGTATGATAACTATGCAAGGAACAGTCCCCGAGCAAAATGGCTCGTAGGGAAAGGTTTGTGGTTGTACAGGAGCCCTCTATTTGACTCAAAGAGATCATCTCTCGGTCACAGAGTGAAGCATCGATTGGAAAGATGGAGTTCATGACATGCTTTCTCAACAACATAGGGAAAGAATATGATCATGTTGTTGGAATCCAAACTCTAAACGATAATACCTTGATTTTAAGCATGACCAAATGAATGGTTTCCTTGTAAATATAATTAAGTTAGAAACCATTTGTAAATATTAACGTAATGAGTAAAAGTAGACAAGAATCGAAGGAAAATTCATGATTTTACTTGCATGTGTTTGTGCATGTGCTATTGTATGTATACTTGCACTCATAAATTCACAATACTTTTATGTAAATATATCGCTATTGATGCTGTTGGTAATCATATAACTAATTTAGGGACATCATATAGTGTAGGCTTTGACAGGAGGAATGAAAGCGAAAATGCAAATAGCTACCAAGTTCGAGGTAACTTGGAAGGCAGTTGTGTTATATGTAAATAATAATTTACCAACATAATATGACGTGATTTTAATTGGATCAAAATCTCATTAATTAAATAACTTTCCCACTTATATTTTGACATCTCATTATTATGTAAATAGCTATGTACAATAAGTATTTTCTCTTGAAAGGATGGGAAAGTAAAAGCCCGAGGTGACCCAGAATATGTGAGGGCCACATGTGAAGCAAGCTTAAAGTGGGTAAACATTGATTGCATTGATCTCTTTATGTTCATCGATTTGACACTAGTGTGCCTATTCATCTTACAACATCTTGATGCCAATCATCTTTACTACGAAGAATGATAATATTTTTTCTTTAACTAAGTGGATTGCTTGCATCCTTCAAAATATTGTCTCGTGTAATATATATATATATATATATATATA
>NW_019267915.1:223018-237025 GCF_002742605.1 Olea europaea var. sylvestris
AATCCACGGCCATGTTTGCTCTCTTTGTTTTTTCATCAAGTTCCTCACTTTACAAATCGGACAAAATATCAATTACAATAGGATCATTTTTCTCTACAACTCATTTTCACCCTCGCATTCTGAATTCGAGTCCTCAGAATCCCTAGCTTTTTTCTCCAAAGAGTTTTGACTCAATCCCCAATCTAAAACCCTATTTTTCTTCAACTTAACAAATCCACTTCCTAAAGTTCCCTCACCCAGGTCATCCGTTCGTACGCCGCCTCCCTATACAGCCAACTAGCCAAGTTTGACAGCCTCAGGCTCTCTCACCCCCACAATCAACGATTTGGTCATTTGTATTGATGAACGTATATTATACAGTTAAAAGTTGAAAGAGTATAAATCAATTTACTAATTAATAGGCCGTGTTGGGCCTAATTATCCCATTAATTTTTCTAAAACAAGAGGTCCAAGACTCCAAAAGAAAAGCCCACAATTAAGAAAAGGTCCAATCCACTCTCCTTCATCTTCCAAACTCAAAACTTTTCAGCCGTCGTCAAGTTTCATCAATGATTGCTACAAACCTGTAAATTCTTCCTTCTCGGTCTAGTCACCAGTTCAGGCACAATGGAGTTTTCTGTGTCAACCCCTATGTGGCTTTTACGAGAAGTAGAAGTTGGGGCTCCAAAAGCAATTCCAACAGAGCCTTAGTACCCCAAAAATGGTAATATAATTGTCTTGATTGTGCACGGTATGGTAATCACTCCAAATGCCAATAAAAGTTAATGCATTCGATCTTTTTGAAAAAGAGACATTTCCATAGCAGAAACTCATATAAATCTGAATTTCGTGCTACCTACTTGGCCGTAATGCTTCTTAAGTTGTCAAAAATAAAATTAGTCCATATTTGATACAGAATCAAATTTGATAAAAAATTTAAATAAGAGTCAACAATTAATTTTAACAATACATTTCATAACCCTCAACTTTTCAACTATATAATTTATCAATTTTTATCAAAATTTATTAAAAATCTAATTTAAATTCACAACAAATAGAGGCTTGTACAAATAAATGGCAAAATTCTTATTGATTAGTGAACCAAACAAGATAAAATCAAGGGTAGTTGGCACAAAACATCCATACCTTTTAATGTTATTGTGCAAAATGTCTCTACTTTTCATTTTTTGACATTTTTACCCCTATCTGCCACCTTTTATTGCTCAAAATATTATTTTCATTCATTTTTTACGATTTTACCATTCTATTTAAATAAAACAAAAATAAAAGAAAAGAAAAAAACAATGAACTAATTGATTTTTAATAATATTTTTAACTCATTTGTAATTTTTTGAAAATTTGGGACTTTGGTTGCAATTGTTCATAGTTTTTCTTTTCTTTTGTTCTTTTTTTATTTAAATAGAAGGGTAAAATCGTAAAAAAATTGATGAAAATGATCTTTTAAACAATGAAAGGTGGAAGGTAGGGGTGAAAAAGTCAAAAAATGAAAGGTACGGACATTTTGTACAATAGCATTGAAAGGTATGGACGTTTTGTATTAATTACCCTTTAAAATATATATTAATTTTAAAATATAAAATTATTATTATTATGCATATGATATTAAAACTAAGAATAATGTGATTGACTAATTATAATTTCCTTGAATATAATTTTCTTAAATAGTACATCCCACCTTAAATAATGTGAGGGAAAAGGGAAAAGAGGATAGAGTATCTGCGTTAAATATATTTTCTTGATTCCTAAAAACTTGGCATTTTGTTTAATTATCTCTGCTTTATGGCATATCTGCTTAAATATGTTTTCTTGATTCCGGAAAATCTGGTTTTTTTTTTTAATTTTTATTGCTTTATGGCATTTGGATCTTTTTATTGTCCATTTAACCCTTCAGATATTGAAATATTGTATTCTTTTGAAGTTTGATATATACATCAAGATAAGCAAGAAAAAGCCTTTGATGAATTCTGGTGATTTAGCATTTATACATTTCTGTGGGACACTAATTGATTAAGTTTATTAAGACATCATCTATCACTTCCAAGGTGCTTGGGAAGCTGAGTGATTGCTTTTAAATTCAAATTTATACATGTATATTTCTTATTCCGAATTCTTCTACATTTCCATTTGATTTGTGGTAAACAGGTTTTTGAATAATCAAGATCGCCTTAATTGCTTATAAAGATTTTGCCAATTTAATCTTTAATCTGGTGCTATCATCTATTTATTTAATTTTTTTATCCCCTTTGAACTTTATGTGCTTTTATAGTTTTTACTATTGTCATCAAATCAAAGTTTAAAATGTATTCTAGAAAACAACAATTAGGATTTGGAAAACGAACGAAAAAGAGAAATTGAAGAGTTGATGAAGTCTCAAGAAGTTGCTATTAATGGATTTATTGTTAACGAAACTAAAAAATGTGGATCAAGTAATTGAAACTGAAAAAAATGAAAATGTTAAAAATGAAGATGTTGAGGAATTGAGACAAAATGAAAATGATACGCTTGACAATGTTGGAAATAAAAATGAAGATGTTGAGGGATTGAGACAAAATGAAAATGATATGCCTGACAATGTTTGATGATGACAAAAATAATAATGTTGACGGTGAATTTCCAAAGGAAAATGATACTAGTGAAGATGTTGATGATGAATCTCTTAAAGAAAATGATACTAATGAAGATGTAGATGGTTTAATTCATAATAGGTCCATTCCCTTCAACATCTATGATCCAAGAACTTGGGATAATCTTGATATAAAATCTAGAGATTTCCTAGAAATAAATGGTCCTACAAGAGACCTTTCACTAGAAAATGGTCCTAAAGATAATTTATCTAGATGTTTCTCTTCAAGCCATTATACTTATTATTTATCAAATGGTGAGAGACGTGATAGGCCGTGACTGGTGTATTCAAATGATCTTTATAGAGTTTCTTTTTGTTTTTGTTGTAAGTCATTTAAAAGAGGTTTGCAAAAAAATCGGTTTATAAATGAAGGATTTAATGACTAGGTATATCTCAGTATCAGGCTTAAGGAACATGAAAGGAGTAGTGTGTATATCAACATGGCTACTTGGATTGATTTACATGCTAGACTCAAGAAAAATGAAACAATTGATGTAGAAATTCAATAACAGATTAGAAAGGAGAAACATGGCTACTTGCATATCATGATTTGTTGTATTTCACGCTTTACAAGTAATATTTTCTTTTCTTTTAAATTTCAGGGTTTGCTTATATGAAATTGCACAAAGAAGCCAGTCACTCGAATGGCTCTTTGTTGATGACTTATAAATTTTAATGAAGTTTGAGAGATGCTTTTGAGCTTTATCTATATATTTCTTACTCATGATATGTAAAAAAAAAAAAACAAAAAACAAATATTTAAATATCATATTTCTGCAATGAATTAATATTATTGAGATATTTTTTCTTAATATATTTTTTATTTACTTGAAAGGGGGCACCATTTCAAATTTCACACAAGGCATTCAAAATCGCAAGACGAACCTATTTGGCAATCCTTAGTAAAATAGAAGTGGTTAGGGCTCTTCAATATGCAACTATCACTAGACCTGAGCTTGCTTTCTAAAAGCTCTCCTGGACTAGGCCAAGATGTCATCTAGGCACAATGCACGACGAAAATGCCAAATCAAGTGACTTAACATTTTATTTAGTGGTCAACGACACTCATCAACCATTAATGCTTGCCTAAGTACGCATTATTATCTTCTTCTTTTTTAAATTTTTTTTACAATTCTTTTAAGTTAAAATTTAAAGGCTGATTTCTTCATTTAGTTTGCCCTAATTTCAAAATAGACACTAAAATCTTTGAATAAAGGAAAACTTCAAAAAATTCCTATTTATTTACTATTTAATATTCACATTTGAAACTTATCTTTTTATTAAAAACTTTAAAAAATGTATAAAGTTCCTATAAATCTGTTTTAGATATTTGGTATGTGTTTTTTTTTAATTATTAAATGATTTTTTATTAATAATAAATTAAAATAATATTAAAACAAGAAAACGCTTTTTTACGCTTTTCTACACCCATGCCTCACCTAAACTCGCTTAGCTCATAACTTGAGTTCCACGCATCACCACGCATTACCTTTTAAAACACAGATTTTTAGATACTTATTGAAAGTCTATCAAATGCACACTGCTTACATCTGATAAGTGCCCATAAGCTTCCTTTAGTTGCATTTTCTTATGCGGATTTGGCTTCTAATCCTGCTGATAGGCTCTGGTTATTGTATTTTTCTTGGTCCTAAAATATTTATGTGGAGTGCTATGAAGAAGAGCACTATATCTCGCTCATCTGCCACTACAAAAATCTTATGGCTTCAATCCCTACTTAGCAAACTTCATTTACTTTTAATCAAGTATTCAACTTTACGGCGTGATTCCATTTCTCTAGCAAGCAATCTTTTGTTTCATGCCCACACAAAACATGTTCACGATTAAAATTTTTTATTCAAGAAGGTGTAACATAACTTTATTATACTATAATTTATTTCTCATACTCATTGTCAACTATATATTCACATAATAAAATATTTTATACGTACACTCAAAACTTTTAACCACACATACTTCAAAACATACTATTCTAAACATGGTTTTAAAAAAAAAATAATAATAATAGTGAGACGCATGTGCGACGCACCTGCCATAGTGTAGTTGGCTATGTAATAGCATAGATATAAAATGTATGTGTGTGTAAGTGTAAGTGTTGACCTCCAAAAATGGCTCCAATAGATTTTCTAGCCTCGTCCCATCGAAATCTGCACATTTAGCACCCCGTCAAGAGGTAAAGGTGGCTGGATGAGAAAAATGTCCAACGACTGTTTGCACTCTGACGGTCAAGTCAACGGTCGGACGAAAATAGATATATAGAGTGTAATAGTATGGATATGGAGATTTAGCTAGAGAATGTAAAACATACCTTGATTGTGTGAGTTGAATCCATATATATAGAGAAATGTATGTGAAATGGGCCAAGCGAGTTAACGGGCCTAAGTCCAAGCCTAATATGAGGTGAGCAAAGTAATAGGCACTTCGGCAGGTGCTTTGGCTGGACTTTTTATGGCCTCGGTGACGCCTCAGCTAGACTTCCTAGAGCCTCGACTTTGGGGGCCCAACACTATGGGCCTGGCTCGGGTCCAATAAGATTGCCCAATATGGAGTGATAATTCATAGGCGTAACAATAGCCACCAAGTCCGAGTCATATTATTTATATGCGGGTCGGATTTGAAATATAAACTCTCAAGTAGCCGAGGTCTTACAGATTGCCTCAGAAAGATGGGTAGCACCAATAAGTGAGGACTTACAAACTGCCTCAGAAAATGTGTGCGAGTCAGAATAAGCGAGGACTTACGAATTGCCTTGAAAGATATACTGCATATATTTTTTTGAAATTTCGACAGCATCTCCTCTATAATATTGACTAAACCAATCCTGTAATACAACATAATATATTCACAGCACATGTACCAAATAAATTTGGGGTCCATTTGCTCCTTCAAATGCTCATAGCTATAAGTTGTAACATATCACATTCCTCAAAGATATGTGTAGAGGGTTTGTCATACATTATAGTAAATCATGTGCTCGCACAGCTCAGTGTATCAGTAATGCTATAGTGAAGCAAGTAACATCATGTTGACAATAAAATAAAAATGATGATAACACGACATACGTACTGGCTGTGATGAAAATAATGTATGACATACTAGCAGTGATATGGTATTCATGCTTGGAAGCAATAATGTGATGTGTATGCTAGCAGTAATATGCCCCCCAAGTCCGAGTCGTATTATTTATATACGGGTCGGACTTGAAATGTAAGCTACTGTGATAAAGTTGATGTAGAGACGATACTCTGAATGTAAGTAGCATAGGCGACAGGGGCGATGCGTTGGGTGCAGATGTAATGCTCTGATTGTAGTAGCAGAGGCGATGCTCTGGATGTAGTAGCGGAGGCAATGCTCTGGACACAATAGCAGAGGCGATGCTCTGAACTGAATATAAGTAGTTGTATTGATATTGAAGCATACTGATGTATATCAGCCGTTGACTTTTTAAGATCAGTTGAGTATATGGTTGCTGTTGCGGTTGTAGGCTCAACTGTCTCTACCGAAGCACTGAATCATAGGACGACGCATGGGAGATGTTGAAGCTTGTGAAGCTAAAGGTCGGGACACGTCTTTGACTGAGGTACTGAAACTTTGATGCTGCTTGAGGAAGGAACTCATTTGTCACCGATGTGCTAACCCACAGGGGACGACGCGTTGGGAAATGGCTATAGCTTTGTAAAGCTTAGAAAGGAACGCAGCCACCGAGGTGATGACCTACAAGGGACTCTGCGTCAGGTGTGTCTAAACTTTGTACAGTTCAGTGAGAAGCTCATCTGCCACCGATACGCTGACCCACAGGGGACGACGCATTGGGAAATGGTTAAAGCTTTGTAAAGCTTAGGAGGGAACGCAACCACCAAGGCGATGACCCACATGGGACTCCGCGTCAGCTACGTCTAAACTTTGTAAAGCTAAGTGAGGAGCTCATCTGAGATCAATGTGGGAGATGGCTGAAGGTCGATAAAGCTTTTGCAAAACTACAACCGAGGTGATGACCCACAAGGGACTCCGCGTCGGGAAGGTTGAAGCTTTGTCAAGCTGTGGACAGCATCTGGTGAGGCGAGGGATAGACATCCCGCGAATAAGTCTCGAACTATTGGAGGCTTAGTGACTTGCCTCGGAATGACGAGGACTTAGAGTCAAGCTCGAAAATAGTGAGAAATGAGGATAACATCTTGCAGAACTTTGAATAAACATTTGACAAATTGTCGAACTGTTGGAGTCTTATAAGTCGGCCTCGGATAGATGAGGATTTAGAGCTAAGCTCGACGATAGTGAGGTGAGGAATCAACGTCCTACGAAGCCAAGGATAAACATCGACGAAGTGTCGAACTATCGGAGTCTTATAAGCTGGCCTCGAATATACGGGGACTTAGAGCTAAGCTCAACAATAGTGAGGCGGGGAATAAGCATCCCGCGAAGCCAGCAGATAGACGAAGATTTAAAGCTAAGCTCGATGATAGTGAGGCGAGGAATCAGCGTCCCGCGAAGCTAAGGATAAACATCAATGAAGTGTCGAACTATCGGAGTCTCATAACCTGCCTCCCGGATGGACGAGGACTTAGAGCTGAACTCGACGATAATGAGGTGGGGAATACTCTTCCTGCAAAGCCAGGGATACACATCTGCCAAACTATCGAACTATTGGAGTCTCATAAGCTAGCCCCGGATGGACGAGGACTTAGAGCTGAACTCGAGGATAATGAGGTGAGGAAAAGACATCTCACGAAGCCAGGGAACAAATATCTGGCGAACTGTCGAACAATCGGAATCTTATAAGCTAGCCTCAGATAGACAAGGACTTAGAGCTAGGCTCGGCAATAGTGAGGCAGGAAATAAGCATCCCGCGAAGCCAGAGATGAACATTTGATGAACTGTCAAACTATTGGAGCCTTATAATCTGGCCTAGGATAAACAAGGACTTAGAGCTAGGCTCGACAATAGTGAGGTGGGAAATAAGCATCTCGCAAAGCCAGGGATAAACATCTAGCAAACTGTCAAACTATCAGAGTCTCATAAACTGGCCTCGAATAGACGAGGACTTAGAGCTAGGCTCGACGACAGTGAGGTGGGAGATACTCTTCCCGCGAAACCAGGGATAAACATCTACCGAACTATCAAACTATTGGAGTCTCATAAGCTGGCCATGGATGGACAAGGACTTAGAGCTGAACTCGACGATAGTGAGGCGAGGAAAAGACATCTCGGAAAGCCAGGAAACAAACATCTGGTGAATTTTCGAACTATCGGAGTCTTATAAGCTGGCCTCAGATAGACGAGGACTTAGAGCTAGGCTCGACGATAGTGAGACAGGGAATAAGCATCCCGCAAAGCCAGGGATAAACATCTGACGAACTGTCGAACTATTGGAGCATTATAAGCTGGCCTTGGATAGACGAGGACTTAAAGTTAGGCTCGACAATAGTGAGACGGGGAATAAGCATCTCGCAAAGTCAAGGATAAAAATCTGACGAACTGTCAAACTATCGAAGCCTTATAAGCTGGCCTCGGATAGACGAAGACTTAGAACTAGGCTCGACGATAGTGAGGCGGGGAATAGGCATCCCGTAAAGATAGGGATAAACATCTAGCAAACTATCAGAGTCTTATAAGTTGGCCTCGGAGATGAAAACTTAGAGCTAAGCTCGACGATAGTGAGGAGGGAAATAAGCATCCAACGAAGCCAGGGATAAACGTCTGTCGAATTGTAAAACTATCGGAGTCTTATAAGCTGGCCTTGGAGATGAGGACTAAGAGCTAAGCTCGACGATAGCGAGGTGGGGAATAAGCATCCCACGAGCCAGGGATAAACATCTGGCGAACTGTCAACCTACCGGAGTCTTATAAGCTGGCCTTGGATAGAGGAGGACTTAGAGCTAGGCTCGACGATAGTGAGGCGGGGAATAAACATTTCGCGAAACTAAGGATAAACATCTGGCGAACTGTCGAACTATTGGAGCCTTATAAGCTGGCCTTGGAGACAAGGACTTAGAGCTAAGCTCGACGATAGTGAGGTGGTGAATAAGCATCCCATAAAGCTAGGAATAAACATCTGTCGAACTGTCGAACTATCAGAGTCTTATAAGCTGGCCTTGGAGATGAGGACTTAGAGCTAAACTCGACGATAGTAAGGAGGAGAATAAGCATTCCGTTAAACCAAGGATAAACATCTAGCGAACTGTCGGGGTCTTATAAGCTGGCGTTGAATAGACGAGAACTTATAGCTAAGCTCGATGTCCCGCGAATAGGTCAGGAAATGCTCCTTTTGCAAGGGCAAACACATCTGACAATTTGCCTCGTCCTTTATTCAAGGAACAAAGACTTCAAAAAATACCTCTTTCTTTATTCAAGGAACGAGGACTCATAGAATGCTGCATTTGATAATAAGAATTCCAGGAGATATGGCTCACCTTAAATGATGCAAGGTCTTACAAGCTAACATCGAACATGCAAGGTCTTAAAGTTTGCATCGAATTATAAAGAATCATCTAAAATGATCAATATAGCCTTCAAATAAAAGATATCTGGGCAATACATTTTGCTAAATGCATGGCGCATTTTTTCGGCCATTTGCAATACATACAGGCAATAATATGGTATAGTTCATTTCTGGCAATCAAATAAAGCCCCATTACAAATGCTCTTCAACAGTGATGGCAGAAGATTAATTTCATTACCATTTAAACGGTTTAGCCACTGGGGGAAACATGTAAACTATGCTCCAAATTGAGTAATTTATAATATTGAACACATGGGCAGTCCACATGAAGCATTCAAAAATATCAGGCCCAAAAGAGAATGAGTGTTTAGGAGCAGCCCAATAAGAGAAAACCAGTACTAGCCCAAAAAAATGTATCTAATGGGCTAGGAATTAATTGGAGAGGCCCAAGTAAAATAAATTAGTGTGGCCTAACTTTATGCAAGTATTTAACCCATGTGAAATGGATAAGATGGCGGTCATGAGGCCCAAGAAAATATTAATTACTTGGCCCAACAATACATACCTGAGAGCTCCATATTATGTCTTGCAATTGTGTGAGAAAAGTCAACAAACTCAAGCCTTATTATAGTAGGAAAAAATCGGCTGAAAAGTACAACTCTTCTTTCTAAACACGCCATTGTCAACATGTTGTTTCCATCACATTAAATGCTAAACCAAAGGACAAAGGAGGAGAATAAACCGGAGAGAAATTCAATCCAATCACTGGCAAGGTTCCGGGTGTTGGAAGTGGTTGCCGACGGTGGGATTTCACCCAATTTTCTAAGGACTTCAGCTGGGGACCGCATATTTGCCCGAACAAACAATTCGAACATGATATTGGGCTCAAATATTTTGTAAATGCACCTCGAAAGTTCCTCATTCAGGGATGAATAATGCCTATAATATTTCCAGATATTTGGAGGCCATGCGAGTGAGGTCTGCTACCATTCTCACAAGAGCAGCCACATTTTTGTGCATTTGTGGATGTTTTCAAGCTTCGACCTTTTTTCTTCTTTGCTTTGATTGGAATCGAAAAATGATAACCGGACAGCTCCAAAAAAGGTTTTTCCGGTGGCCATCTTTTCTGCTTCATTACCTAATGGCTATTTTGTAAATTGTTTGCTATTGATTTTCTCCAAGAATATGATGAATAAATTCAGCAATAAAGCGGAGGGGGGGGGGAATACATCTTTTGGAACACCCCCTGATAAGAGTGTAAAATACCATATTTTTCCCTCTTAATTATTGCATTCATGTAATTATATTATGCCAAAATGTACTTATTACTCTTATGTTTTGGTTTAGGTTGCATTTTGATGAAAACAGTGAAATTTGGAAGAAACAAATGAAAAGGGACCAAAGCGAGAAGAAGTGAAAGTTCATGGGTCAAGTTGCAAATAATTCATAGATGAGATTGGCGATGGAATGATGATTTGAGAAATTTAGGAGTCCATTGGTGCAACTAGAAGTCAAAAGAAGTTAAATATGCCTATAATATTTTCACAAATCAAATTCCAACCGGATATAAGGATTTTTCAGATTTTGAGCCGAAGATTGAGATCAATGTTTGACCTAGTAAACATCCGAATTTGGAAAGAGCTATTTCTATCAAGATTGTAGTACTTTGAGTTAGCTTTCCAATGAAACTCGAATCACCTCAATCGGACATCGGGGAAGAAAGTTATGACCAAAAAAGTAAAAGCAGTCGCACAGAAAAATCTGGCCGAAAATTTACTTTCCTTATTCGGTTCAACCTCTTGTGGAAACGCGTTTTGCACACGGTTTTAATCCCAAAAACATCCCAGAACGCCTCCATTCAGCCTCATACACTTTTCTCTCATCCTTGGCACAAGAAACTCCATGAAGAACTAAAATTTTTGGTGAAACCACAAAGGAACTCATTGGGTTTGGAGATTTCACGTCATAATTTCATGTAATTCGAACTTTCTTTGCTTAATAATTTTTAGATTTGGATTTTTTCGTTATGAATTAGTATTGAAATTTGTTTAACTTTTAATAAATTTCTCATGGATTCAGTCATGCTTTTTTCATTGTTAAATTAAACTATTTGCTGAGTTTCAATTTAAATTACTTATTGTTGAGATTATTTTAACTTTTATCAAAACCTTTATAGATGTAGCCATGCTCTTTCTATCGAATGATTGAAATAATTGTTGAATTTTAATCTTAATATCACTTTATTGACAAATTGATTACTGCCTTATGCCTGACGTATATGGTCGATTTTTGATCTTGTTCCAATAAAAATGTACGAATGTGTTATAGAAAATCTAGATTCTAGAAATATAATTGGAATAAAATTGGACTTCATTGTTAAATATTCCAATTAGAGAGTTGGGAGGAAAACCTCTAATTGAGTAAAAATACATGAATTATTGATGTTGATTGATCCAATCTAATGGGGGAACTCCGACACTTCACTAATTTTGCATATTGATAATTAATTTTTATTTCAAGTGACAAATCATTCCCACATTTAATTACGAAAATCCTAGTTTGTTTGATCCTTCGAGAAATTTTTCATCTCCCAGTGGATACGACATCCTAAAGTTGTACTACAATCACCGCATTATTCTTTGGGCGTAATCAAATTTTGGCACCGTTGTCGGGGAGACGGTACAAGTAATCAAGGGATCAACCGAAAAAGAGTGACATCGTTCCTTTCCCTTCATTTTTATTTGATTTAATTTTTTTTAGTGTTATTTTTATTTTGTTTTCACACTTTTTTTTTTGTGTTTGATGAGCAGGGATCGATGCGATCAAGGGAGTTCTACCGGAGCACCTTATCCAATGTTTGAATCTCGATATAACCCTTACTTTGCTACTGCATCAATTGCCACGAACACCTCAACACATAACACTGTGTCTGATCGTGAACACGGCGATGCACCTTATAGGACTTTGCATGATTATTTGCACCCCACACGCACATCCACACCATCATGCATAATGTTTCCGCCTAATATGCCACGTATGGAATTAAAATCGAGAATGATTCAACTTCTTCCCACTTTTCATGGACTTGACAATGAAAATCTATACGTGCATATCAGGGAATTTGAGGAGGTAGTTGTGACCTTCCAAAATCAACATGGTACAGCGGATGCAATCAGGTTAAAATTTTTCCCGTTTTCACTTAAATAGAGAGCAAAAACCTGGCTATATTCGTTGAGACCACGTTCAATTGGTACATGGGCTGAAATGACATAAGAATTTTTAATAAATACTTTCCCCACCATAAGACTAGCGCCCTAAGAAGCAAATCTCATCTTTTACCCCAAAAGGATAGTGAGACCCTATATCAGGCCTGGGAGAGATTTAATGACCTACAAGCCCTTTGTCCTCACCATGGTTATGAGAGCTGGCGTATAGTTAGTTACTTTTATGAGGGATTAACACCTAGGGAGCGTCAATTCGTAGAGATGATGTGTAACAATGATTTCCTGCAAAAGATCCAGATGAGGCCATAGAGTATCCAGATGATCTTGCTGAGAAAGCTCATACTTGGACTGAGCCTAGCCCTACTGATAGTATCAATAGGTCACGACCTACAGGAAACCCCACTAGTACAGGTATCTATCAACTTAGGGAAGAAGATAGTTTTAAGGCCAAAGTGGAAACCCTCACTAAGGAACTTGAGACCTTGCATGCTAAAGGCCCTAAATCTGCACAACCTGTTTCCTGTATTGAGTCTTCAGAGCCTTGTTTTGTGTGTGGATGGAGTGATCACCTATCACAAGATTGTGCTACTTATGCTAAGATGAGGGGACTTTGTGAGGAACATTGTAATGCCTTAAGCATATATCAAAAGCCCTATACTCCCTATTCCGATATCGGGATGGCCAAAATATCTTTTCCAATTCGAGATAAAGTCGGATATTTGATTGAATTTACTTTCCACCATGTCAATATATCAAAATCATCCGATCGAGGCAATATAGGCTCATCCAAAAAAGTATCAAGCTCAATTTTTACACTACCAGGAGCTTCAACATTAGAAACAAATTTATAAAAATCCGCCATGCGATTTGATTTATTATTAGCACTTGACGTCTCGGTTTGACAAGAAGAAGTAGAAGACTAAGCTAACGACCCACTTAAATCATTCTTTTTCTAATAATCGTGCACCAACTTGATATATTTTGTCAATCTCACTTGCAGCATTGTGATTAAAAATACGAGGATAATAAAACTTAACTAACATCATCTTATACCTCGGATCCAACACTGCTGCTAAAGCCAAAACTCCATGAATATCGCTCCAATACTTATTAAACTTTTCCATCATACTGGTTGCCATCATTTGAACTTCCACATAAGGAGATTCAAGCCACTCATACAGCGACAGTTTGATATCACAAACATTTGCAAAGAAGAGATTAGCAGTTGGATACTTTGTTCCTGAAAACAATTCAGTAACCTCAAAAAAAACCATTAACTTCTCACATATTTCTTTTGCTAAATCCCAATCACCATCACTAGGGAAACATTTATATGGTGACTCCTTCTGTTTCAAGCGCGAAAAAACGTCCTTATAAATCAAAGCACTACTAAGCATCAAATACGTCGAATTCCACCTTGTTTACAATCAAGCACCAATTTTTTCTCACAATCAGTTTTCAACTGACGTGCAAAGAGCTCAAATTTTTCAAATCTCTTTGGCGTGGCTGTCCAATAAGCAACACTATCACGAATTTTCTCAACACTACCACTAATAATGTCCAACCCATTCTTCACAATAAGATTTAATCTATGTGCACAACACCTCATATGAAAAAATTCACCATTCAGTACAAGAGAACAAGTACAAAGTTGACTTAACACAATACTGATCATTGCATCATTTGTGGTGCAATTATCTACC